>NC_068376.1:674414-722743 GCF_023724105.1 Carassius gibelio | reverse complement strand
ATAAAGCTGTTTCATTCAGTATTCAGTGCAAATCTTGCCAAACTGAAACAAGCTTATGCCTTATGAATTACAATGTTTTCTGCAATGCTGTAAGACAGTTTTTAATGTGTTAGAAGTTATATGCACAAAAACTTATGTTAGGACTTCAATGATCAAGATTGTCAGTTTACAGCTTTCTGAGTCCAGTAATGCTGAAATAGTGTTTCTGTTCAAATGAAGTGAAATCAAGCCCAAATCTGCTCAAAAGCTTTTCTCTCTATTAGAGAAAGCTGTTTCATTCAGTATTCAGTGCAAATCTTGCCAAACTGAAACTTGCTTATGCCTTATGAAGTACAATGTTTTCTGCAATGCTGTAAGACAGTTTTTAATGTGTTAGAAGTTATATGCACAAAAACTAATGTTAGGATTGCAATGATCAAGATTGTCAGTTTACAGCTTTCTGAGTCCAGTAATGCTGAAATAGTGTTTCTGTTGAAATGAAGTGAAATCAAGCCCAAATCTGCTCAAAAGCTTTTCTCTCTATTAGATAAAGCTGTTTCATTCAATATTCAGTGCAAATCTTGCCAAACTGAAACAAGCTTATGTCTTATGAAGTACAATGTTTTCTGCAATGCTGTAAGACAGTTTTTAATGTGTTAGAAGTTATATGCACAAAAACTTATGTTAGGACTTCAATGATCAAGATTGTCAGTTTACAGCTTTCTGAGTCCAGTAATGCTGAAATAGTGTTTCTGTTCAAATGAAGTGAAATCAAGCCCAAATCTGCTCAAAAGCTTTTCTCTCTAATAGAGAATGCGGTTTCAATCAGTATTCAGTGCAAATCTTGCCAAACTGAAACATGCTTATGTCTTATGAAATAAAATGTTTTCTGCAATGCTGTAAGACAGTTTTTAATGTGTTAGAAGTTATATGCACAAAAACTTATGTTAGGACTTCAATGATCAAGATTGTCAGTTTACAGCTTTCTGAGTCCAGTAATGTTGAAATAGTGTTTCTGTTCAAATGAAGTGAAATCAAGCACAAATCTGCTCAAAAGCTTTTCTCTCTATTAGAGAAAGCTGTTTCATTCAATATTCAGTGCAAATCTTGCCAAACTGAAACAAGCTTATGCCTTATGAAGTACATTGTTTTCTGCAATGCTGTAAGACAGTTTTTAATGTGTTAGAAGTTATATGCACAAAAACTTATGTTAGGACTTCAATGATCAAGATTGTCAGTTTACAGCTTTCTGAGTCCAGTAATGCTGAAATAGTGTTTCTGTTGAAATGAAGTGAAATCAAGCCCAAATCTGCTCAAAAGCTTTTCTCTCTATTAGATAAAGCTGTTTCATTCAGTATTCAGTGCAAATCTTGCCAAACTGAAACAAGCTTATGCCTTATGAAGTACAATGTTTTCTGCAATGCTGTAAGACAGTTTTTATAGTGTTTTTGTAGTTATATGCACAAAAACTAATGTTAGGACTGCAATGATCAAGATTGTCAGTTTACAGCTTTCTGAGTCCAGTAATGCTGAAATAGTGTTTCTGTTCAAATGAAGTGAAATCAAGCCCAAATCTGCTCAAAAGCTTTTCTCTCTATTAGAGAAAGCTGTTTCATTCAGTATTCAGTGCAAATCTTGCCAAACTGAAACTTGCTTATGTCTTATGAAATAAAATGTTTTCTGCAATGCTGTAAGACAGTTTTTAATGTGTTAGAAGTTATATACACAAAAACTAATGTTAGGACTGCAATGATCAAGATTGTCAGTTTACAGCTTTCTGAGTCCAGTAATGCTGAAATAGTGTTTCTGTTCAAATGAAGTGAAATCAAGCCCAAATCTGCTCAAAAGCTTTTCTCTCTATTAGAGAAAGCTGTTTCATTCAGTATTCAGTGCAAATCTTGCCAAACTGAAACATGCTTATGTCTTATGAAATAAAATGTTTTCTGCAATGCTGTAAGACAGTTTTTAATGTGTTAGAAGTTATATACACAAAAACTAATGTTAGGACTGCAATGATCAAGATTGTCAGTTTACAGCTTTCTGAGTCCAGTAATGTTGAAATAGTGTTTCTGTTCAAATGAAGTGAAATCAAGCCCAAATCTGCTCAAAAGCTTTTCTCTCTATTAGAGAAAGCTGTTTCATTCAATATTCAGTGCAAATCTTGCCAAACTGAAACAAGCTTATGCCTTATGAAGTACAATGTTTTCTGCAATGCTGTAAGACAGTTTTTAATGTGTTAGAAGTTATATGCACAAAAACTAATGTTAGGACTGCAATGATCAAGATTGTCAGTTTACAGCTTTCTGAGTCCAGTAATGTTGAAATAGTGTTTCTGTTGAAATGAAGTGAAATTAAGCCCAAATCTGCTCAAAAGCTTTTCTCTCTATTAGATAAAGCTGTTTCATTCAGTATTCAGTGCAAATCTTGCCAAACTGAAACAAGCTTATGTCTTATGAAGTACAATGTTTTCTGCAATGCTGTAAGACAGTTTTTAATGTGTTAGAAGTTATATGCACAAAAACTTATGTTAGGACTTCAATGATCAAGATTGTCAGTTTACAGCTTTCTGAGTCCAGTAATGCTGAAATAGTGTTTCTGTTGAAATGAAGTGAAATCAAGCCCAAATCTGCTCAAAAGCTTTTCTCTCTATTAGATAAAGCTGTTTCATTCAGTATTCAGTGCAAATCTTGCCAAACTGAAACAAGCTTATGCCTTATGAAGTACAATGTTTTCTGCAATGCTGTAAGACAGTTTTTAATGTGTTAGAAGTTATATGCACAAAAACTTATGTTAGGACTGCAATGATCAAGATTGTCAGTTTACAGCTTTCTGAGTCCAGTAATGCTGAAATAGTGTTTCTGTTCAAATGAAGTGAAATCAAGCCCAAATCTGCTCAAAAGCTTTTCTCTCTATTAGATAAAGCTGTTTCATTCAATATTCAGTGCAAATCTTGCCAAACTGAAACAAGCTTATGTCTTATGAAGTACAATGTTTTCTGCAATGCTGTAAGACAGTTTTTAATGTGTTAGAAGTTATATGCACAAAAACTTATGTTAGGACTTCAATGATCAAGATTGTCAGTTTACAGCTTTCTGAGTCCAGTAATGCTGAAATAGTGTTTCTGTTCAAATGAAGTGAAATCAAGCCCAAATCTGCTCAAAAGCTTTTCTCTCTAATAGAGAATGCGGTTTCAATCAGTATTCAGTGCAAATCTTGCCAAACTGAAACATGCTTATGTCTTATGAAATAAAATGTTTTCTGCAATGCTGTAAGACAGTTTTTAATGTGTTAGAAGTTATATGCACAAAAACTAATGTTAGGACTTCAATGATCAAGATTGTCAGTTTACAGCTTTCTGAGTCCAGTAATGTTGAAATAGTGTTTCTGTTCAAATGAAGTGAAATCAAGCCCAAATCTGCTCAAAAGCTTTTCTCTCTATTAGAGAAAGCTGTTTCATTCAGTATTCAGTGCAAATCTTGCCAAACTGAAACATGCTTATGTCTTATGAAATAAAATGTTTTCTGCAATGCTGTAAGACAGTTTTTAATGTGTTAGAAGTTATATACACAAAAACTAATGTTAGGACTTCAATGATCAAGATTGTCAGTTTACAGCTTTCTGAGTCCAGTAATGCTGAAATAGTGTTTCTGTTGAAATGAAGTGAAATCAAGCCCAAATCTGCTCAAAAGCTTTTCTCTCTATTAGATAAAGCTGTTTCATTCAGTATTCAGTGCTAATCTTGCCAAACTGAAACAAGCTTATGTCTTATGAAATAAAATGTTTTCTGCAATGCTGTAAGACAGTTTTTAATGTGTTAGAAGTTATATGCACAAAAACTTATGTTAGGACTTCAATGATCAAGATTGTCAGTTTACAACTTTCTGAGTCCAGTAATGCTGAAATAGTGTTTCTGTTGAAATGAAGTGAAATTAAGCCCAAATCTGCTCAAAAGCTTTTCTCTCTATTAGATAAAGATGTTTCATTCAGTATTCAGTGCAAATCTTGCCAAACTGAAACAAGCTTATGTCTTATGAAGTACAATGTTTTCTGCAATGATGTAAGACAGTTTTTAATGTGTTAGAAGTTATATGCACAAAAACTTATGTTAGGACTTCAATGATCAAGATTGTCAGTTTACAGCTTTCTGAGTCCAGTAATGCTGAAATAGTGTTTCTGTTGAAATGAAGTGAAATCAAGCCCAAATCTGCTCAAAAGCTTTTCTCTCTATTAGAGAAAGCTGTTTCATTCAGTATTCAGTGCAAATCTTGCCAAACTGAAACATGCTTATGTCTTATGAAATAAAATGTTTTCTGCAATGCTGTAAGACAGTTTTTAATGTGTTAGAAGTTATATACACAAAAACTAATGTTAGGACTTCAATGATCAAGATTGTCAGTTTACAGCTTTCTGAGTCCAGTAATGCTGAAATAGTGTTTCTGTTGAAATGAAGTGAAATCAAGCCCAAATCTGCTCAAAAGCTTTTCTCTCTATTAGATAAAGCTGTTTCATTCAGTATTCAGTGCTAATCTTGCCAAACTGAAACAAGCTTATGTCTTATGAAATAAAATGTTTTCTGCAATGCTGTAAGACAGTTTTTAATGTGTTAGAAGTTATATGCACAAAAACTTATGTTAGGACTTCAATGATCAAGATTGTCAGTTTACAACTTTCTGAGTCCAGTAATGCTGAAATAGTGTTTCTGTTGAAATGAAGTGAAATTAAGCCCAAATCTGCTCAAAAGCTTTTCTCTCTATTAGATAAAGATGTTTCATTCAGTATTCAGTGCAAATCTTGCCAAACTGAAACAAGCTTATGTCTTATGAAGTACAATGTTTTCTGCAATGATGTAAGACAGTTTTTAATGTGTTAGAAGTTATATGCACAAAAACTTATGTTAGGACTTCAATGATCAAGATTGTCAGTTTACAGCTTTCTGAGTCCAGTAATGCTGAAATAGTGTTTCTGTTGAAATGAAGTGAAATCAAGCCCAAATCTGCTCAAAAGCTTTTCTCTCTATTAGATAAAGCTGTTTCATTCAGTATTCAGTGCAAATCTTGCCAAACTGAAACAAGCTTATGCCTTATGAAGTACAATGTTTTCTGCAATGCTGTAAGACAGTTTTTAATGTGTTAGAAGTTTTATGCACAAAAACTAATGTTAGGACTTCAATGATCAAGATTGTCAGTTTACAGCTTTCTGAGTCCAGTAATGTTGAAATAGTGTTTCTGTTCAAATGAAGTGAAATCAAGCCCAAATCTGCTCAAAAGCTTTTCTCTCTATTAGAGAAAGCTGTTTCATTCAGTATTCAGTGCAAATCTTGCCAAACTGAAACATGCTTATGTCTTATGAAATAAAATGTTTTCTGCAATGCTGTAAGACAGTTTTTAATGTGTTAGAAGTTATATGCACAAAAACTAATGTTAGGACTTCAATGATCAAGATTGTCAGTTTACAGCTTTCTGAGTCCAGTAATGCTGAAATAGTGTTTCTGTTGAAATGAAGTGAAATTAAGCCCAAATCTGCTCAAAAGCTTTTCTCTCTATTAGATAAAGCTGTTTCATTCAGTATTCAGTGCAAATCTTGCCAAACTGAAACAAGCTTATGTCTTATGAAGTACAATGTTTTCTGCAATGCTGTAAGACAGTTTTTAATGTGTTAGAAGTTATATGCACAAAAACTTATGTTAGGACTTCAATGATCAAGATTGTCAGTTTACAGCTTTCTGAGTCCAGTAATGCTGAAATAGTGTTTCTGTTGAAATGAAGTGAAATCAAGCCCAAATCTGCTCAAAAGCTTTTCTCTCTATTAGATAAAGCTGTTTCATTCAGTATTCAGTGCAAATCTTGCCAAACTGAAACAAGCTTATGCCTTATGAATTACAATGTTTTCTGCAATGCTGTAAGACAGTTTTTAATGTGTTAGAAGTTATATGCACAAAAACTTATGTTAGGACTTCAATGATCAAGATTGTCAGTTTACAGCTTTCTGAGTCCAGTAATGCTGAAATAGTGTTTCTGTTGAAATGAAGTGAAATCAAGCCCAAATCTGCTCAAAAGCTTTTCTCTCTATTAGATAAAGCTGTTTCATTCAGTATTCAGTGCAAATCTTGCCAAACTGAAACAAGCTTATGCCTTATGAAGTACAATGTTTTCTGCAATGCTGTAAGACAGTTTTTAATGTGTTATAAGTTATATGCACAAAAACTTATGTTAGGACTTCAATGATCAAGATTGTCAGTTTACAGCTTTCTGAGTCCAATAATGCTGAAATAGTGTTTCTGTTCAAATGAAGTGAAATCAAGCCCAAATCTGCTCAAAAGCTTTTCTCTCTAATAGAGAATGCGGTTTCAATCAGTATTCAGTGCAAATCTTGCCAAACTGAAACATGCTTATGTCTTATGAAATAAAATGTTTTCTGCAATGCTGTAAGACAGTTTTTAATGTGTTAGAAGTTATATGCACAAAAACTAATGTTAGGACTTCAATGATCAAGATTGTCAGTTTACAGCTTTCTGAGTCCAGTAATGTTGAAATAGTGTTTCTGTTCAAATGAAGTGAAATCAAGCCCAAATCTGCTCAAAAGCTTTTCTCTCTATTAGAGAAAGCTGTTTCATTCAGTATTCAGTGCAAATCTTGCCAAACTGAAACATGCTTATGTCTTATGAAATAAAATGTTTTCTGCAATGCTGTAAGACAGTTTTTAATGTGTTAGAAGTTATATACACAAAAACTAATGTTAGGACTTCAATGATCAAGATTGTCAGTTTACAGCTTTCTGAGTCCAGTAATGCTGAAATAGTGTTTCTGTTGAAATGAAGTGAAATCAAGCCCAAATCTGCTCAAAAGCTTTTCTCTCTATTAGAGGAAGCTGTTTCATTCAGTATTCAGTGCAAATCTTGCCAAACTGAAACAAGCTTATGCCTTATGAAGTACAATGTTTTCTGCAATGCTGTAAGACAGTTTTTAATGTGTTAGAAGTTATATGCACAAAAACTAATGTTAGGACTGCAATGATCAAGATTGTCAGTTTACAGCTTTCTGAGTCCAGTAATGTTGAAATAGTGTTTCTGTTCAAATGAAGTGAAATCAAGCCCAAATCTGCTCAAAAGCTTTTCTCTCTATTAGAGAAAGCTGTTTCATTCAGTATTCAGTGCAAATCTTGCCAAACTGAAACAAGCTTATGTCTTATGAAGTACAATGTTTTCTGCAATGCTGTAAGACAGTTTTTAATGTGTTAGAAGTTATATACACAAAAACTAATGTTAGGACTTCAATGATCAAGATTGTCAGTTTACAGCTTTCTGAGTCCAGTAATGCTGAAATAGTGTTTCTGTTCAAATGAAGTGAAATCAAGCCCAAATCTGCTCAAAAGCTTTTCTCTCTATTAGATAAAGCTGTTTCATTCAGTATTCAGTGCTAATCTTGCCAAACTGAAACAAGCTTATGTCTTATGAAATAAAATGTTTTCTGCAATGCTGTAAGACAGTTTTTAATGTGTTAGAAGTTATATACACAAAAACTAATGTTAGGACTTCAATGATCAAGATTGTCAGTTTACAGCTTTCTGAGTCCAGTAATGCTGAAATAGTGTTTCTGTTGAAATGAAGTGAAATTAAGCCCAAATCTGCTCAAAAGCTTTTCTCTCTATTAGATAAAGCTGTTTCATTCAGTATTCAGTGCAAATCTTGCCAAACTGAAACAAGCTTATGTCTTATGAAGTACAATGTTTTCTGCAATGCTGTAAGACAGTTTTTAATGTGTTAGAAGTTATATGCACAAAAACTTATGTTAGGACTTCAATGATCAAGATTGTCAGTTTACAGCTTTCTGAGTCCAGTAATGCTGAAATAGTGTTTCTGTTGAAATGAAGTGAAATCAAGCCCAAATCTGCTCAAAAGCTTTTCTCTCTATTAGATAAAGCTGTTTCATTCAGTATTCAGTGCAAATCTTGCCAAACTGAAACAAGCTTATGCCTTATGAATTACAATGTTTTCTGCAATGCTGTAAGACAGTTTTTAATGTGTTATAGAAGTTATATGCACAAAAACTTATGTTAGGACTTCAATGATCAAGATTGTCAGTTTACAGCTTTCTGAGTCCAGTAATGCTGAAATAGTGTTTCTGTTGAAATGAAGTGAAATCAAGCCCAAATCTGCTCAAAAGCTTTTCTCTCTATTAGATAAAGCTGTTTCATTCAGTATTCAGTGCAAATCTTGCCAAACTGAAACAAGCTTATGCCTTATGAAGTACAATGTTTTCTGCAATGCTGTAAGACAGTTTTTAATGTGTTATAAGTTATATGCACAAAAACTTATGTTAGGACTTCAATGATCAAGATTGTCAGTTTACAGCTTTCTGAGTCCAGTAATGCTGAAATAGTGTTTCTGTTCAAATGAAGTGAAATCAAGCCCAAATCTGCTCAAAAGCTTTTCTCTCTAATAGAGAATGCGGTTTCAATCAGTATTCAGTGCAAATCTTGCCAAACTGAAACATGCTT
Organism: Carassius gibelio; assembly: GCF_023724105.1. Taxonomy (NCBI): domain Eukaryota; kingdom Metazoa; phylum Chordata; class Actinopteri; order Cypriniformes; family Cyprinidae; genus Carassius; species Carassius gibelio. Next base: position 714,268 of record NC_068376.1, on the reverse strand, counting down.
ATGTCTTATGAAATAAAATGTTTTCTGCAATGCTGTAAGACAGTTTTTAATGTGTTAGAAGTTATATGCACAAAAACTAATGTTAGGACTTCAATGATCAAGATTGTCAGTTTACAGCTTTCTGAGTCCAGTAATGTTGAAATAGTGTTTCTGTTCAAATGAAGTGAAATCAAGCCCAAATCTGCTCAAAAGCTTTTCTCTCTATTAGAGAAAGCTGTTTCATTCAGTATTCAGTGCAAATCTTGCCAAACTGAAACATGCTTATGTCTTATGAAATAAAATGTTTTCTGCAATGCTGTAAGACAGTTTTTAATGTGTTAGAAGTTATATACACAAAAACTAATGTTAGGACTTCAATGATCAAGATTGTCAGTTTACAGCTTTCTGAGTCCAGTAATGCTGAAATAGTGTTTCTGTTGAAATGAAGTGAAATCAAGCCCAAATCTGCTCAAAAGCTTTTCTCTCTATTAGAGGAAGCTGTTTCATTCAGTATTCAGTGCAAATCTTGCCAAACTGAAACAAGCTTATGCCTTATGAAGTACAATGTTTTCTGCAATGCTGTAAGACAGTTTTTAATGTGTTAGAAGTTATATGCACAAAAACTAATGTTAGGACTGCAATGATCAAGATTGTCAGTTTACAGCTTTCTGAGTCCAGTAATGTTGAAATAGTGTTTCTGTTCAAATGAAGTGAAATCAAGCCCAAATCTGCTCAAAAGCTTTTCTCTCTATTAGAGAAAGCTGTTTCATTCAATATTCAGTGCAAATCTTGCCAAACTGAAACAAGCTTATGCCTTATGAAGTACATTGTTTTCTGCAATGCTGTAAGACAGTTTGTAATGTGTTAGAAGTTATATGCACAAAAACTTATGTTAGGACTTCAATGATCAAGATTGTCAGTTTACAGCTTTCTGAGTCCAGTAATGCTGAAATAGTGTTTCTGTTGAAATGAAGTGAAATCAAGCCCAAATCTGCTCAAAAGCTTTTCTCTCTATTAGATAAAGCTGTTTCATTCAATATTCAGTGCAAATCTTGCCAAACTGAAACAAGCTTATGTCTTATGAAGTACAATGTTTTCTGCAATGCTGTAAGACAGTTTTTAATGTGTTAGAAGTTATATGCACAAAAACTTATGTTAGGACTTCAATGATCAAGATTGTCAGTTTACAGCTTTCTGAGTCCAGTAATGCTGAAATAGTGTTTCTGTTCAAATGAAGTGAAATCAAGCCCAAATCTGCTCAAAAGCTTTTCTCTCTAATAGAGAATGCGGTTTCAATCAGTATTCAGTGCAAATCTTGCCAAACTGAAACATGCTTATGTCTTATGAAATAAAATGTTTTCTGCAATGCTGTAAGACAGTTTTTAATGTGTTAGAAGTTATATGCACAAAAACTAATGTTAGGACTTCAATGATCAAGATTGTCAGTTTACAGCTTTCTGAGTCCAGTAATTTTGAAATAGTGTTTCTGTTCAAATGAAGTGAAATCAAGCCCAAATCTGCTCAAAAGCTTTTCTCTCTATTAGAGAAAGCTGTTTCATTCAGTATTCAGTGCAAATCTTGCCAAACTGAAACATGCTTATGTCTTATGAAATAAAATGTTTTCTGCAATGCTGTAAGACAGTTTTTAATGTGTTAGAAGTTATATACACAAAAACTAATGTTAGGACTTCAATGATCAAGATTGTCAGTTTACAGCTTTCTGAGTCCAGTAATGCTGAAATAGTGTTTCTGTTGAAATGAAGTGAAATCAAGCCCAAATCTGCTCAAAAGCTTTTCTCTCTATTAGATAAAGCTGTTTCATTCAGTATTCAGTGCAAATCTTGCCAAACTGAAACAAGCTTATGTCTTATGAAGTACAATGTTTTCTGCAATGCTGTAAGACAGTTTTTAATGTGTTAGAAGTTATATACACAAAAACTAATGTTAGGACTTCAATGATCAAGATTGTCAGTTTACAGCTTTCTGAGTCCAGTAATGCTGAAATAGTGTTTCTGTTCAAATGAAGTGAAATCAAGCCCAAATCTGCTCAAAAGCTTTTCTCTCTATTAGATAAAGCTGTTTCATTCAGTATTCAGTGCTAATCTTGCCAAACTGAAACAAGCTTATGTCTTATGAAATAAAATGTTTTCTGCAATGCTGTAAGACAGTTTTTAATGTGTTAGAAGTTATATACACAAAAACTAATGTTAGGACTTCAATGATCAAGATTGTCAGTTTACAGCTTTCTGAGTCCAGTAATGCTGAAATAGTGTTTCTGTTGAAATGAAGTGAAATTAAGCCCAAATCTGCTCAAAAGCTTTTCTCTCTATTAGATAAAGCTGTTTCATTCAGTATTCAGTGCAAATCTTGCCAAACTGAAACAAGCTTATGTCTTATGAAGTACAATGTTTTCTGCAATGCTGTAAGACAGTTTTTAATGTGTTAGAAGTTATATGCACAAAAACTTATGTTAGGACTTCAATGATCAAGATTGTCAGTTTACAGCTTTCTGAGTCCAGTAATGCTGAAATAGTGTTTCTGTTGAAATGAAGTGAAATCAAGCCCAAATCTGCTCAAAAGCTTTTCTCTCTATTAGATAAAGCTGTTTCATTCAGTATTCAGTGCAAATCTTGCCAAACTGAAACAAGCTTATGCCTTATGAATTACAATGTTTTCTGCAATGCTGTAAGACAGTTTTTAATGTGTTATAGAAGTTATATGCACAAAAACTTATGTTAGGACTTCAATGATCAAGATTGTCAGTTTACAGCTTTCTGAGTCCAGTAATGCTGAAATAGTGTTTCTGTTGAAATGAAGTGAAATCAAGCCCAAATCTGCTCAAAAGCTTTTCTCTCTATTAGATAAAGCTGTTTCATTCAGTATTCAGTGCAAATCTTGCCAAACTGAAACAAGCTTATGCCTTATGAAGTACAATGTTTTCTGCAATGCTGTAAGACAGTTTTTAATGTGTTATAAGTTATATGCACAAAAACTTATGTTAGGACTTCAATGATCAAGATTGTCAGTTTACAGCTTTCTGAGTCCAGTAATGCTGAAATAGTGTTTCTGTTCAAATGAAGTGAAATCAAGCCCAAATCTGCTCAAAAGCTTTTCTCTCTAATAGAGAATGCGGTTTCAATCAGTATTCAGTGCAAATCTTGCCAAACTGAAACATGCTTATGTCTTATGAAATAAAATGTTTTCTGCAATGCTGTAAGACAGTTTTTAATGTGTTAGAAGTTATATGCACAAAAACTAATGTTAGGACTTCAATGATCAAGATTGTCAGTTTACAGCTTTCTGAGTCCAGTAATGTTGAAATAGTGTTTCTGTTCAAATGAAGTGAAATCAAGCCCAAATCTGCTCAAAAGCTTTTCTCTCTATTAGAGAAAGCTGTTTCATTCAGTATTCAGTGCAAATCTTGCCAAACTGAAACATGCTTATGTCTTATGAAATAAAATGTTTTCTGCAATGCTGTAAGACAGTTTTTAATGTGTTAGAAGTTATATACACAAAAACTAATGTTAGGACTTCAATGATCAAGATTGTCAGTTTACAGCTTTCTGAGTCCAGTAATGCTGAAATAGTGTTTCTGTTGAAATGAAGTGAAATCAAGCCCAAATCTGCTCAAAAGCTTTTCTCTCTATTAGAGGAAGCTGTTTCATTCAGTATTCAGTGCAAATCTTGCCAAACTGAAACAAGCTTATGCCTTATGAAGTACAATGTTTTCTGCAATGCTGTAAGACAGTTTTTAATGTGTTAGAAGTTATATGCACAAAAACTAATGTTAGGACTGCAATGATCAAGATTGTCAGTTTACAGCTTTCTGAGTCCAGTAATGTTGAAATAGTGTTTCTGTTCAAATGAAGTGAAATCAAGCCCAAATCTGCTCAAAAGCTTTTCTCTCTATTAGAGAAAGCTGTTTCATTCAATATTCAGTGCAAATCTTGCCAAACTGAAACAAGCTTATGCCTTATGAAGTACATTGTTTTCTGCAATGCTGTAAGACAGTTTTTAATGTGTTAGAAGTTATATGCACAAAAACTTATGTTAGGACTTCAATGATCAAGATTGTCAGTTTACAGCTTTCTGAGTCCAGTAATGCTGAAATAGTGTTTCTGTTCAAATGAAGTGAAATCAAGCCCAAATCTGCTCAAAAGCTTTTCTCTCTAATAGAGAATGCGGTTTCAATCAGTATTCAGTGCAAATCTTGCCAAACTGAAACATGCTTATGTCTTATGAAATAAAATGTTTTCTGCAATGCTGTAAGACAGTTTTTAATGTGTTAGAAGTTATATGCACAAAAACTAATGTTAGGACTTCAATGATCAAGATTGTCAGTTTACAGCTTTCTGAGTCCAGTAATTTTGAAATAGTGTTTCTGTTCAAATGAAGTGAAATCAAGCCCAAATCTGCTCAAAAGCTTTTCTCTCTATTAGAGAAAGCTGTTTCATTCAGTATTCAGTGCAAATCTTGCCAAACTGAAACATGCTTATGTCTTATGAAATAAAATGTTTTCTGCAATGCTGTAAGACAGTTTTTAATGTGTTAGAAGTTATATACACAAAAACTAATGTTAGGACTTCAATGATCAAGATTGTCAGTTTACAGCTTTCTGAGTCCAGTAATGCTGAAATAGTGTTTCTGTTCAAATGAAGTGAAATCAAGCCCAAATCTGCTCAAAAGCTTTTCTCTCTATTAGATAAAGCTGTTTCATTCAGTATTCAGTGCTAATCTTGCCAAACTGAAACAAGCTTATGTCTTATGAAATAAAATGTTTTCTGCAATGCTGTAAGACAGTTTTTAATGTGTTAGAAGTTATATGCACAAAAACTTATGTTAGGACTTCAATGATCAAGATTGTCAGTTTACAGCTTTCTGAGTCCAGTAATGTTGAAATAGTGTTTCTGTTCAAATGAAGTGAAATCAAGCCCAAATCTGCTCAAAAGCTTTTCTCTCTATTAGAGAAAGCTGTTTCATTCAATATTCAGTGCAAATCTTGCCAAACTGAAACAAGCTTATGCCTTATGAAGTACATTGTTTTCTGCAATGCTGTAAGACAGTTTTTAATGTGTTAGAAGTTATATGCACAAAAACTTATGTTAGGACTTCAATGATCAAGATTGTCAGTTTACAGCTTTCTGAGTCCAGTAATGCTGAAATAGTGTTTCTGTTGAAATGAAGTGAAATCAAGCCCAAATCTGCTCAAAAGCTTTTCTCTCTATTAGATAAAGCTGTTTCATTCAGTATTCAGTGCAAATCTTGCCAAACTGAAACAAGCTTATGCCTTATGAAGTACAATGTTTTCTGCAATGCTGTAAGACAGTTTTTAATGTGTTAGAAGTTATATACACAAAAACTAATGTTAGGACTTCAATGATCAAGATTGTCAGTTTACAGCTTTCTGAGTCCAGTAATGCTGAAATAGTGTTTCTGTTCAAATGAAGTGAAATCAAGCCCAAATCTGCTCAAAAGCTTTTCTCTCTATTAGAGAAAGCTGTTTCATTCAGTATTCAGTGCAAATCTTGCCAAACTGAAACATGCTTATGTCTTATGAAATAAAATGTTTTCTGCAATGCTGTAAGACAGTTTTTAATGTGTTAGAAGTTATATACACAAAAACTAATGTTAGGACTTCAATGATCAAGATTGTCAGTTTACAGCTTTCTGAGTCCAGTAATGCTGAAATAGTGTTTCTGTTGAAATGAAGTGAAATCAAGCCCAAATCTGCTCAAAAGCTTTTCTCTCTATTAGAGGAAGCTGTTTCATTCAGTATTCAGTGCAAATCTTGCCAAACTGAAACAAGCTTATGCCTTATGAAGTACAATGTTTTCTGCAATGCTGTAAGACAGTTTTTAATGTGTTAGAAGTTATATGCACAAAAACTAATGTTAGGACTGCAATGATCAAGATTGTCAGTTTACAGCTTTCTGAGTCCAGTAATGTTGAAATAGTGTTTCTGTTCAAATGAAGTGAAATCAAGCCCAAATCTGCTCAAAAGCTTTTCTCTCTATTAGAGAAAGCTGTTTCATTCAATATTCAGTGCAAATCTTGCCAAACTGAAACAAGCTTATGCCTTATGAAGTACAATGTTTTCTGCAATGCTGTAAGACAGTTTTTAATGTGTTAGAAGTTATATGCACAAAAACTTATGTTAGGACTTCAATGATCAAGATTGTCAGTTTACAGCTTTCTGAGTCCAGTAATGCTGAAATAGTGTTTCTGTTGAAATGAAGTGAAATCAAGCCCAAATCTGCTCAAAAGCTTTTCTCTCTATTAGATAAAGCTGTTTCATTCAATATTCAGTGCAAATCTTGCCAAACTGAAACAAGCTTATGTCTTATGAAGTACAATGTTTTCTGCAATGCTGTAAGACAGTTTTTAATGTGTTAGAAGTTATATGCACAAAAACTTATGTTAGGACTTCAATGATCAAGATTGTCAGTTTACAGCTTTCTGAGTCCAGTAATGCTGAAATAGTGTTTCTGTTGAAATGAAGTGAAATCAAGCCCAAATCTGCTCAAAAGCTTTTCTCTCTAATAGAGAATACGGTTTCAATCAGTATTCAGTGCAAATCTTGCCAAACTGAAACATGCTTATGTCTTATGAAATAAAATGTTTTCTGCAATGCTGTAAGACAGTTTTTAATGTGTTAGAAGTTATATGCACAAAAACTAATGTTAGGACTTCAATGATCAAGATTGTCAGTTTACAGCTTTCTGAGTCCAGTAATTTTGAAATAGTGTTTCTGTTCAAATGAAGTGAAATCAAGCCCAAATCTGCTCAAAAGCTTTTCTCTCTATTAGAGAAAGCTGTTTCATTCAGTATTCAGTGCAAATCTTGCCAAACTGAAACATGCTTATGTCTTATGAAATAAAATGTTTTCTGCAATGCTGTAAGACAGTTTTTAATGTGTTAGAAGTTATATACACAAAAACTAATGTTAGGACTTCAATGATCAAGATTGTCAGTTTACAGCTTTCTGAGTCCAGTAATGCTGAAATAGTGTTTCTGTTGAAATGAAGTGAAATCAAGCCCAAATCTGCTCAAAAGCTTTTCTCTCTATTAGATAAAGCTGTTTCATTGAGTATTCAGTGCTAATCTTGCCAAACTGAAACAAGCTTATGTCTTATGAAGTACAATGTTTTCTGCAATGCTGTAAGACAGTTTTTAATGTGTTAGAAGTTATATGCACAAAAACTTATGTTAGGACTTCAATGATCAAGATTGTCAGTTTACAGCTTTCTGAGTCCAGTAATGCTGAAATAGTGTTTCTGTTCAAATGAAGTGAAATCAAGCCCAAATCTGCTCAAAAGCTTTTCTCTCTAATAGAGAATGCGGTTTCAATCAGTATTCAGTGCAAATCTTGCCAAACTGAAACATGCTTATGTCTTATGAAATAAAATGTTTTCTGCAATGCTGTAAGACAGTTTTTAATGTGTTAGAAGTTATATGCACAAAAACTAATGTTAGGACTTCAATGATCAAGATTGTCAGTTTACAGCTTTCTGAGTCCAGTAATTTTGAAATAGTGTTTCTGTTCAAATGAAGTGAAATCAAGCCCAAATCTGCTCAAAAGCTTTTCTCTCTATTAGAGAAAGCTGTTTCATTCAGTATTCAGTGCAAATCTTGCCAAACTGAAACATGCTTATGTCTTATGAAATAAAATGTTTTCTGCAATGCTGTAAGACAGTTTTTAATGTGTTAGAAGTTATTTACACAAAAACTAATGTTAGGACTTCAATGATCAAGATTGTCAATTTACAGCTTTCTGAGTCCAGTAATGCTGAAATAGTGTTTCTGTTGAAATGAAGTGAAATCAAGCCCAAATCTGCTCAAAAGCTTTTCTCTCTATTAGATAAAGCTGTTTCATTCAGTATTCAGTGCTAATCTTGCCAAACTGAAACAAGCTTATGTCTTATGAAATAAAATGTTTTCTGCAATGCTGTAAGACAGTTTTTAATGTGTTAGAAGTTATATGCACAAAAACTTATGTTAGGACTTCAATGATCAAGATTGTCAGTTTACAGCTTTCTGAGTCCAGTAATGTTGAAATAGTGTTTCTGTTCAAATGAAGTGAAATCAAGCCCAAATCTGCTCAAAAGCTTTTCTCTCTATTAGATAAAGCTGTTTCATTGAGTATTCAGTGCAAATCTTGCCAAACTGAAACAAGCTTATGTCTTATGAAGTACAATGTTTTCTGCAATGCTGTAAGACAGTTTTTAATGTGTTAGAAGTTATATGCACAAAAACTTATGTTAGGACTTCAATGATCAAGATTGTCAGTTTACAGCTTTCTGAGTCCAGTAATGCTGAAATAGTGTTTCTGTTGAAATGAAGTGAAATCAAGCCCAAATCTGCTCAAAAGCTTTTCTCTCTATTAGATAAAGCTGTTTCATTCAGTATTCAGTGCAAATCTTGCCAAACTGAAACAAGCTTATGCCTTATGAAGTACAATGTTTTCTGCAATGCTGTAAGACAGTTTTTAATGTGTTATAAGTTATATGCACAAAAACTTATGTTAGGACTTCAATGATCAAGATTGTCAGTTTACAGCTTTCTGAGTCCAGTAATGCTGAAATAGTGTTTCTGTTCAAATGAAGTGAAATCAAGCCCAAATCTGCTCAAAAGCTTTTCTCTCTAATAGAGAATGCGGTTTCAATCAGTATTCAGTGCAAATCTTGCCAAACTGAAACATGCTTATGTCTTATGAAATAAAATGTTTTCTGCAATGCTGTAAGACAGTTTTTAATGTGTTAGAAGTTATATGCACAAAAACTAATGTTAGGACTTCAATGATCAAGATTGTCAGTTTACAGCTTTCTGAGTCCAGTAATGTTGAAATAGTGTTTCTGTTCAAATGAAGTGAAATCAAGCCCAAATCTGCTCAAAAGCTTTTCTCTCTATTAGAGAAAGCTGTTTCATTCAGTATTCAGTGCAAATCTTGCCAAACTGAAACATGCTTATGTCTTATGAAATAAAATGTTTTCTGCAATGCTGTAAGACAGTTTTTAATGTGTTAGAAGTTATATACACAAAAACTAATGTTAGGACTTCAATGATCAAGATTGTCAGTTTACAGCTTTCTGAGTCCAGTAATGCTGAAATAGTGTTTCTGTTGAAATGAAGTGAAATCAAGCCCAAATCTGCTCAAAAGCTTTTCTCTCTATTAGAGGAAGCTGTTTCATTCAGTATTCAGTGCAAATCTTGCCAAACTGAAACAAGCTTATGCCTTATGAAGTACAATGTTTTCTGCAATGCTGTAAGACAGTTTTTAATGTGTTAGAAGTTATATGCACAAAAACTAATGTTAGGACTGCAATGATCAAGATTGTCAGTTTACAGCTTTCTGAGTCCAGTAATGTTGAAATAGTGTTTCTGTTCAAATGAAGTGAAATCAAGCCCAAATCTGCTCAAAAGCTTTTCTCTCTATTAGAGAAAGCTGTTTCATTCAATATTCAGTGCAAATCTTGCCAAACTGAAACAAGCTTATGCCTTATGAAGTACATTGTTTTCTGCAATGCTGTAAGACAGTTTTTAATGTGTTAGAAGTTATATGCACAAAAACTAATGTTAGGACTGCAATGATCAAGATTGTCAGTTTACAGCTTTCTGAGTCCAGTAATGTTGAAATAGTGTTTCTGTTCAAATGAAGTGAAATCAAGCCCAAATCTGCTCAAAAGCTTTTCTCTCTATTAGATAAAGCTGTTTCATTCAGTATTCAGTGCAAATCTTGCCAAACTGAAACAAGCTTATGTCTTATGAAGTACAATGTTTTCTGCAATGCTGTAAGACAGTTTTTAATGTGTTAGAAGTTATATGCACAAAAACTTATGTTAGGACTTCAATGATCAAGATTGTCAGTTTACAGCTTTCTGAGTCCAGTAATGCTGAAATAGTGTTTCTGTTGAAATGAAGTGAAATCAAGCCCAAATCTGCTCAAAAGCTTTTCTCTCTATTAGATAAAGCTGTTTCATTCAGTATTCAGTGCAAATCTTGCCAAACTGAAACAAGCTTATGCCTTATGAAGTACAATGTTTTCTGCAATGCTGTAAGACAGTTTTTAATGTGTTAGAAGTTATATGCACAAAAACTAATGTTAGGACTTCAATGATCAAGATTGTCAGTTTACAGCTTTCTGAGTCCAGTAATGTTGAAATAGTGTTTCTGTTCAAATGAAGTGAAATCAAGCCCAAATCTGCTCAAAAGCTTTTCTCTCTATTAGAGAAAGCTGTTTCATTCAGTATTCAGTGCAAATCTTGCCAAACTGAAACATGCTTATGTCTTATGAAATAAAATGTTTTCTGCAATGCTGTAAGACAGTTTTTAATGTGTTAGAAGTTATATGCACAAAAACTAATGTTAGGACTTCAATGATCAAGATTGTCAGTTTACAGCTTTCTGAGTCCAGTAATGCTGAAATAGTGTTTCTGTTGAAATGAAGTGAAATTAAGCCCAAATCTGCTCAAAAGCTTTTCTCTCTATTAGATAAAGCTGTTTCATTCAGTATTCAGTGCAAATCTTGCCAAACTGAAACAAGCTTATGTCTTATGAAGTACAATGTTTTCTGCAATGCTGTAAGACAGTTTTTAATGTGTTAGAAGTTATATGCACAAAAACTTATGTTAGGACTTCAATGATCAAGATCGTCAGTTTACAGCTTTCTGAGTCCAGTAATGCTGAAATAGTGTTTCTGTTGAAATGAAGTGAAATCAAGCCCAAATCTGCTCAAAAGCTTTTCTCTCTATTAGATAAAGCTGTTTCATTCAGTATTCAGTGCAAATCTTGCCAAACTGAAACAAGCTTATGCCTTATGAATTACAATGTTTTCTGCAATGCTGTAAGACAGTTTTTAATGTGTTAGAAGTTATATGCACAAAAACTTATGTTAGGACTTCAATGATCAAGATTGTCAGTTTACAGCTTTCTGAGTCCAGTAATGCTGAAATAGTGTTTCTGTTGAAATGAAGTGAAATCAAGCCCAAATCTGCTCAAAAGCTTTTCTCTCTATTTGATAAAGCTGTTTCATTCAGTATTCAGTGCAAATCTTGCCAAACTGAAACATGCTTATGTCTTATGAAATAAAATGTTTTCTGCAATGCTGTAAGACAGTTTTTAATGTGTTAGAAGTTATATACACAAAAACTAATGTTAGGACTTCAATGATCAAGATTGTCAGTTTACAGCTTTCTGAGTCCAGTAATGCTGAAATAGTGTTTCTGTTGAAATGAAGTGAAATCAAGCCCAAATCTGCTCAAAAGCTTTTCTCTCTATTAGATAAAGCTGTTTCATTCAGTATTCAGTGCTAATCTTGCCAAACTGAAACAAGCTTATGTCTTATGAAATAAAATGTTTTCTGCAATGCTGTAAGACAGTTTTTAATGTGTTAGAAGTTATATGCACAAAAACTTATGTTAGGACTTCAATGATCAAGATTGTCAGTTTACAGCTTTCTGAGTCCAGTAATGTTGAAATAGTGTTTCTATTCAAATGAAGTGAAATCAAGCCCAAATCTGCTCAAAAGCTTTTCTCTCTATTAGAGAAAGCTGTTTCATTCAATATTCTGTGCAAATCTTGCCAAACTGAAACAAGCTTATGCCTTATGAAGTACAATGTTTTCTGCAATGCTGTAAGACAGTTTTTAATGTGTTAGAAGTTATATACACAAAAACTAATGTTAGGACTTCAATGATCAAGATTGTCAGTTTACAGCTTTCTGAGTCCAGTAATGCTGAAATAGTGTTTCTGTTGAAATGAAGTGAAATCAAGCCCAAATCTGCTCAAAAGCTTTTCTCTCTATTAGATAAAGCTGTTTCATTCAGTATTCAGTGCTAATCTTGCCAAACTGAAACAAGCTTATGTCTTATGAAATAAAATGTTTTCTGCAATGCTGTAAGACAGTTTTTAATGTGTTAGAAGTTATATGCACAAAAACTTATGTTAGGACTTCAATGATCAAGATTGTCAGTTTACAGCTTTCTGAGTCCAGTAATGTTGAAATAGTGTTTCTATTCAAATGAAGTGAAATCAAGCCCAAATCTGCTCAAAAGCTTTTCTCTCTATTAGAGAAAGCTGTTTCATTCAATATTCTGTGCAAATCTTGCCAAACTGAAACAAGCTTATGCCTTATGAAGTACAATGTTTTCTGCAATGCTGTAAGACAGTTTTTAATGTGTTAGAAGTTATATACACAAAAACTAATGTTAGGACTTCAATGATCAAGATTGTCAGTTTACAGCTTTCTGAGTCCAGTAATGCTGAAATAGTGTTTCTGTTGAAATGAAGTGAAATCAAGCCCAAATCTGCTCAAAAGCTTTTCTCTCTATTAGAGGAAGCTGTTTCATTCAGTATTCAGTGCAAATCTTGCCAAACTGAAACAAGCTTATGCCTTATGAACTACAATGTTTTCTGCAATGCTGTAAGACAGTTTTTAATGTGTTAGAAGTTTTATGCACAAAAACTAATGTTAGGACTTCAATGATCAAGATTGTCAGTTTACAGCTTTCTGAGTCCAGTAATGCTGAAATAGTGTTTCTGTTGAAATGAAGTGAAATCAAGCCCAAATCTGCTCAAAAGCTTTTCTCTCTATTAGATGAAGCTGTTTCATTCAGTATTCAGTGCTAATCTTGCCAAACTGAAACAAGCTTATGTCTTATGAAATAAAATGTTTTCTGCAATGCTGTAAGACAGTTTTTAATGTGTTAGAAGTTATATGCACAAAAACTTATGTTAGGACTTCAATGATCAAGATTGTCAGTTTACAGCTTTCTGAGTCCAGTAATGCTGAAATAGTGTTTCTGTTGAAATGAAGTGAAATTAAGCCCAAATCTGCTCAAAAGCTTTTCTCTCTATTAGATAAAGTTGTTTCATTCAGTATTCAGTGCAAATCTTGCCAAACTGAAACAAGCTTATGTCTTATGAAGTACAATGTTTTCTGCAATGCTGTAAGACAGTTTTTAATGTGTTAGAAGTTATATGCACAAAAACTTATGTTAGGACTTCAATGATCAAGATTGTCAGTTTACAGCTTTCTGAGTCCAGTAATGCTGAAATAGTGTTTCTGTTGAAATGAAGTGAAATCAAGCCCAAATCTGCTCAAAAGCTTTTCTCTCTATTAGATAAAGCTGTTTCATTCAGTATTCAGTGCAAATCTTGCCAAACTGAAACAAGCTTATGCCTTATGAATTACAATGTTTTCTGCAATGCTGTAAGACAGTTTTTAATGTGTTAGAAGTTATATGCACAAAAACTTATGTTAGGACTTCAATGATCAAGATTGTCAGTTTACAGCTTTCTGAGTCCAGTAATGCTGAAATAGTGTTTCTGTTGAAATGAAGTGAAATCAAGCCCAAATCTGCTCAAAAGCTTTTCTCTCTATTAGATAAAGCTGTTTCATTCAGTATTCAGTGCAAATCTTGCCAAACTGAAACAAGCTTATGCCTTATGAAGTACAATGTTTTCTGCAATGCTGTAAGACAGTTTTTAATGTGTTATAAGTTATAGGCACAAAAACTTATGTTAGGACTTCAATGATCAAGATTGTCAGTTTACAGCTTTCTGAGTCCAGTAATGCTGAAATAGTGTTTCTGTTCAAATGAAGTGAAATCAAGCCCAAATCTGCTCAAAAGCTTTTCTCTCTAATAGAGAATGCGGTTTCAATCAGTATTCAGTGCAAATCTTGCCAAACTGAAACATGCTTATGTCTTATGAAATAAAATGTTTTCTGCAATGCTGTAAGACAGTTTTTAATGTGTTAGAAGTTATATGCACAAAAACTAATGTTAGGACTTCAATGATCAAGATTGTCAGTTTACAGCTTTCTGAGTCCAGTAATGTTGAAATAGTGTTTCTGTTCAAATGAAGTGAAATCAAGCCCAAATCTGCTCAAAAGCTTTTCTCTCTATTAGAGAAAGCTGTTTCATTCAGTATTCAGTGCAAATCTTGCCAAACTGAAACATGCTTATGTCTTATGAAATAAAATGTTTTCTGCAATGCTGTAAGACAGTTTTTAATGTGTTAGAAGTTATATACACAAAAACTAATGTTAGGACTTCAATGATCAAGATTGTCAGTTTACAGCTTTCTGAGTCCAGTAATGCTGAAATAGTGTTTCTGTTGAAATGAAGTGAAATCAAGCCCAAATCTGCTCAAAAGCTTTTCTCTCTATTAGATAAAGCTGTTTCATTCAGTATTCAGTACAAATCTTGCCAAAGTGAAACAAGCTTATGCCCTATGAAGTACAATGTTTTCTGCAATGCTGTAAGACAGTTTTTAATGTGTTAGAAGTTATATGCACAAAAACTTATGTTAGGACTTCAATGATCAAGATTGTCAGTTTACAGCTTTCTGAGTCCAGTAATGCTGAAATAGTGTTTCTGTTCAAATGAAGCGAAATCTAGCCCAAATCTGCTCAAAAGCTTGTCTCTCTATTAGAGAAAGCTGTTTCATTCAGTATTCAGTGCAAATCTTGCCAAACTGAAACATGCTTATGTCTTATGAAATAAAATGTTTTCTGCAATGCTGTGAGACAGTTTTTAATGTGTTAGAAGTTATATGCACAAAAACTAATGTTAGGACTTCAATGATCAAGATTGTCAGTTTACAGCTTTCTGAGTCCAGTAATGCTGAAATAGTGTTTCTGTTGAAATGAAGTGAAATCAAGCCCAAATCTGCTCAAAAGCTTTTCTCTCTATTAGAGAAAGCTGTTTCATTCAGTATTCAGTGCAAGTCTTGCTAAACTGAAACATGCTTATGTCTTATGAAATAAAATGTTTTCTGCAATGCTGTAAGACAGTTTTTAATGTGTTAGAAGTTATATGCACAAAAACTAATGTTAGGACTGCAATGATCAAGATTGTCAGTTTACAGCTTTCTGAGTCCAGTAATGTTGAAATAGTGTTTCTGTTCAAATGAAGTGAAATCAAGCCCAAATCTGCTCAAAAGCTTTTCTCTCTATTAGAGAAAGCTGTTTCATTCAATATTCAGTGCAAATCTTGCCAAACTGAAACAAGCTTATGCCTTATGTAGTACAATGTTTTCTGCAATGCTGTAAGACAGTTTTTAATGTGTTAGAAGTTATATGCACAAAAACTTATGTTAGGACTTCAATGATCAAGATTGTCAGTTTACAGCTTTCTGAGTCCAGTAATGCTGAAATAGTGTTTCTGTTTAAATGAAGTGAAATCAAGCCCAAATCTGCTCAAAAGCTTTTCTCTCTATTAGATAAAGCTGTTTCTTTCAGTATTCAGTGCAAATCTTGCCAAACTGAAACAAGCTTATGTCTTATGAAGTACAATGTTTTCTGCAATGCTGTAAGACAGTTTTTAATGTGTTAGAAGTTATATGCACAAAAACTTATGTTAGGGACTTCAATGATCAAGATTGTCAGTTTACAGCTTTCTGAGTCCAGTAATGCTGAAATAGTGTTTCTGTTGAAATGAAGTGAAATCAAGCCCAAATCTGCTCAAAAGCTTTTCTCTCTATTAGATAAAGCTGTTTCATTCAATATTCAGTGCAAATCTTGCCAAACTGAAACAAGCTTATGCCTTATGAAATAAAATGTTTTCTGCAATGCTGTAAGACAGTTTTTAATGTGTTAGAAGTTATATGCACAAAAACTAATGTTAGGACTGCAATGATCAAGATTGTCAGTTTACAGCTTTCTGAGTCCAGTAATGCTGAAATAGTGTTTCTGTTCAAATGAAGTGAAATCAAGCCCAAATCTGCTCAAAAGCTTTTCTCTCTATTAGAGAAAGCTGTTTCATTCAGTATTCAGTGCAAATCTTGCCAAACTGAAACATGCTTATGTCTTATGAAATAAAATGTTTTCTGCAATGCTGTAAGACAGTTTTTAATGTGTTAGAAGTTATATACACAAAAACTAATGTTAGGACTGCAATGATCAAGATTGTCAGTTTACAGCTTTCTGAGTCCAGTAATGCTGAAATAGTGTTTCTGTTCAAATGAAGTGAAATCAAGCCCAAATCTGCTGAAAAGCTTTTCTCTCTATTGGATAAAGCTGTTTCATTCAGTATTCAGTGCAAATCTTGCCAAACTGAAACAAGCTTATGTCTTATGAAGTACAATGTTTTCTGCAATGCTGTAAGACAGTTTTTAATGTGTTAGAAGTTATATGCACAAAAACTTATGTTAGGACTTCAATGATCAAGATTGTCAGTTTACAGCTTTCTGAGTCCAGTAATGCTGAAATAGTGTTTCTGTTCAAATGAAGTGAAATCAAGCCCAAATCTGCTCAAAAGCTTTTCTCTCTATTAGAGAATGCGGTTTCATTCAGTATTCAGTGCAAATCTTGCCAAACTGATAGATGCTTATGCCATATGAAATACAATGTTTTCTGCAATGCTGTAAGACAGTTTTTAATGTGTTAGAAGTTATATGCACAAAAACTTATGTTAGGACTTCAATGATCAAGATTGTCAGTTTACAGCTTTCTGAGTCCAGTAATGCTGAAATAGTGTTTCTGTTCAAATGAAGCGAAATCTAGCCCAAATCTGCTCAAAAGCTTGTCTCTCTATTAGAGAAAGCTGTTTCATTCAATATTCAGTGCAAATCTTGCCAAACTGATAGATGCTTATGTCATATGAAATACAATGTTTTCTGCAATGCTGTAAGACAGTTTTTAATGTGTTAGAAGTTATATGCACAAAAACTTATGTTAGGACTTCAATGATCAAGATTGTCAGTTTACAGCTTTCTGAGTCCAGTAATGCTGAAATAGTGTTTCTGTTCAAATGAAGCGAAATCTAGCCCAAATCTGCTCAAAAGCTTGTCTCTCTATTAGAGAAAGCTGTTTCATTCAGTATTCAGTGCAAATCTTGCCAAACTGAAACATGCTTATGTCTTATGAAATAAAATGTTTTCTGCAATGCTGTGAGACAGTTTTTAATGTGTTAGAAGTAGAGATGTTCCGATACCCTTTTTCTCTTCCCGATACCGATTCCGATACCTGGGCTCAGGGTATCGGCCGATACCGAGTACTGATCCGATACCTGGGTGTATATCTGTATATACAGCTGTATATACTACTAGCCCTGTGTAAATTGCTAGAATTTTTTTATGGTGTGCTTCAGACAGATCCCTCAATAAAACATGAACAAATACATGGTGAACTACTGTATTTATTACAGTATTTTTATTATCTAACATGAATTTGACAGTATTATTTATTTTCTTATGCAAAAAAGAACTTCAAATGCAGCCAAAAATCTAACACCGCAAACTAAAAAAGGTATTTAAGTTTTACAATATAACTGTATAAAAAAACTGCAACAAATAAGTCTAGGAATATAAAAAAAGATCTATTAATCAGATAATCTCTAACAAGTAAAAAACAAGCAACCATCTAGGCATAATTATTATTATTATAGAGATGTATTATTATTACTGTAGGCTACAACAGTAGCTTTATATATTGTCAATTTACTCATGTAAACCAAACATTTATTTTAATGGGCTGCCATGAAGATCTTTGAGTGTCTGTGTTTATGATATGACAGTATTCTCAAATGAAACGGTAAATTCTCATGAAGTGACGGTTTATGCGTTCGTGTCCTCATGACACACAGCAGAGACTACAAAACAGCGAGCTCTCGCGCATCTGTGCCAGTCACCCACAGAGATGTAGATTTTGCGGGAGTAATATTTAAATAGTATTTTGCAGTTTAATATTCACAGACACTAGTATATATTCGGCTACTGTCTGGAGCCCTGCGTTTTGACTTACACGGAAGCGACTGAACGCAGTTGCCGGTACTGAATATACTCGAGAGTCTGTAACTACCGGTACTACAGAGACATACTGCTAACCACTGATCTATAATATAGTAGCGGCTTCACTGTCTTTTGGCAGTTTAGAATGTGATGAGTGATCCAGTCATATATAGATAAGGGCTGCTAACGCGTTTTCATTTCTTCTTCGCTGCTCTAAACAGGGGTTGCTTGTGGCAACACAGCACAACTTCCTGTGTTTTCAATGCATTTTGAGCAGCGAAGAAGAACCGTGCAGCGGTTAGGCAAAGCTTGCGGTCATAACTAGGTCTTTTTTAAGAAAATGGTATCGGATCGGTATATGGGTTCATGTACTCGCCGATGCCGATGCCAGAATTTGTTGTGGTATCGGAGATATTTCCGATACTAGTATCGGAATCGGAACAACTCTAGTTAGAAGTTATATGCACAAAAACTAATGTTAGGACTTCAATGATCAAGATTGTCAGTTTACAGCTTTCTGAGTCCAGTAATGCTGAAATAGTGTTTCTGTTCAAATGAAGCGAAATCTAGCCCAAATCTGCTCAAAAGCTTGTCTCTCTATTAGAGAAAGCTGTTTCATTCAATATTCAGTGCAAATCTTGCCAAACTGAAACATGCTTATGTCTTATGAAATAAAATGTTTTCTGCAATGCTGTGAGACAGTTTTTAATGTGTTAGAAGTTATATGCACAAAAACTAATGTTAGGACTTCAATGATCAAGATTGTCAGTTTACAGCTTTCTGAGTCCAGTAATGCTGAAATAGTGTTTCTGTTGAAATGAAGTGAAATCAAGCCCAAATCTGCTCAAAAGCTTTTCTCTCTATTAGAGAAAGCTGTTTCATTCAGTATTCAGTGCAAGTCTTGCTAAACTGAAACATGCTTATGTCTTATGAAATAAAATGTTTTCTGCAATGCTGTAAGACAGTTTTTAATGTGTTAGAAGTTATATGCACAAAAACTAATGTTAGGACTTCAATGATCAAGATTGTCAGTTTACAGCTTTCTGAGTCCAGTAATGCTGAAATAGTGTTTCTGTTTAAATGAAGTGAAATCAAGCCCAAATCTGCTCAAAAGCTTTTCTCTCTATTAGATAAAGCTGTTTCTTTCAGTATTCAGTGCAAATCTTGCCAAACTGAAACAAGCTTATGTCTTATGAAGTACAATGTTTTCTGCAATGCTGTAAGACAGTTTTTAATGTGTTAGAAGTTATATGCACAAAAACTTATGTTAGGACTTCAATGATCAAGATTGTCAGTTTACAGCTTTCTGAGTCCAGTAATGCTGAAATAGTGTTTCTGTTGAAATGAAGTGAAATCAAGCCCAAATTTGCTCAAAAGCTTTTCTCTCTATTAGATAAAGCTGTTTCATTCAGTATTCAGTGCAAATCTTGCCAAACTGAAACAAGCTTATGCCTTATGAAGTACAATGTTTTCTGCAATGCTGTAAGACAGTTTTTAATGTGTTAGAAGTTATATACACAAAAACTTATGTTAGGACTTCAATGATCAAGATTGTCAGTTTACAGCTTTCTGAGTCCAGTAATGCTGAAATAGTGTTTCTGTTCAAATGAAGTGAAATCAAGCCCAAATCTGCTCAAAAGCTTTTCTCTCTATTAGAGAAAGCTGTTTCATTCAGTATTCAGTGCAAATCTTGCTAAACTGAAACATGCTTATGTCATATGAAATAAAATGTTTTCTGCAATGCTGTAAGACAGTTTTTAATGTGTTAGAAGTTATATGCACAAAAACTAATGTTAGGACTGCAATGATCAAGATTGTCAGTTTACAGCTTTCTGAGTCCAGTAATGTTGAAATAGTGTTTCTGTTCAAATGAAGTGAAATCAAGCCCAAATCTGCTCAAAAGCTTTTCTCTCTATTAGAGAAAGCTGTTTCATTCAATATTCAGTGCAAATCTTGCCAAACTGAAACAAGCTTATGCCTTATGAAGTACAATGTTTTCTGCAATGCTGTAAGACAGTTTTTAATGTGTTAGAAGTTATATGCACAAAAACTTATGTTAGGACTTCAATGATCAAGATTGTCAGTTTACAGCTTTCTGAGTCCAGTAATGCTGAAATAGTGTTTCTGTTTAAATGAAGTGAAATCAAGCCCAAATCTGCTCAAAAGCTTTTCTCTCTATTAGATAAAGCTGTTTCATTCAGTATTCAGTGCAAATCTTGCCAAACTGAAACAAGCTTATGTCTTATGAAATAAAATGTTTTCTGCAATGCTGTAAGACAGTTTTTAATGTGTTAGAAGTTATATGCACAAAAACTTATGTTAGGACTTCAATGATCAAGATTGTCAGTTTACAGCTTTCTGAGTCCAGTAATGCTGAAATAGTGTTTCTGTTCAAATGAAGTGAAATCTAGACCAAATCTGCTCAAAAGCTTGTCTCTCTATTAGAGAAAGCTGTTTCATTCAATATTCAGTGCAAATCTTGCCAAACTGAAACATGCTTATGTCTTATGAAATAAAATGTTTTCTGCAATGCTGTAAGACAGTTTTTAATGTGTTAGAAGTTATATGCACAAAAACTAATGTTAGGACTTCAATGATCAAGATTGTCAGTTTACAGCTTTCTGAGTCCAGTAATGCTGAAATAGTGTTTCTGTTCAAATGAAGTGAAATCAAGCCCAAATCTGCTCAAAAGCTTTTCTCTCTATTAGAGAAAGTTGTTTCATTCAGTATTCAGTGCAAATCTTGCCAAACTGAAACATGCTTATGTCTTATGAAATAAAATGTTTTCTGCAATGCTGTAAGACAGTTTTTAATGTGTTAGAAGTTATATGCACAAAAACTTATGTTAGGACTTCAATGATCAAGATTGTCAGTTTACAGCTTTCTGAGTCCAGTAATGCTGAAATAGTGTTTCTGTTCAAATGAAGTGAAATCAAGCCCAAATCTGCTCAAAAGCTTTTCTCTCTATTAGAGAAAGCTGTTTCATTCAATATTCAGTGCAAATCTTGCCAAACTGAAACCTGCTTATGCCTTATGAAGTACAATGTTTTCTGCAATGCTGTAAGACAGTTTTTAATGTGTTAGAAGTTATATGCACAAAAACTTATGTTAGGACTTCAATGATCAAGATTGTCAGTTTACAGCTTTCTGAGTCCAGTAATGCTGAAATAGTGTTTCTGTTTAAATGAAGTGAAATCAAGCCCAAATCTGCTCAAAAGCTTTTCTCTCTATTAGATAAAGCTGTTTCTTTCAGTATTCAGTGCAAATCTTGCCAAACTGAAACAAGCTTATGTCTTATGAAGTACAATGTTTTCTGCAATGCTGTAAGACAGTTTTTAATGTGTTAGAAGTTATATGCACAAAAACTTATGTTAGGACTTCAATGATCAAGATTGTCAGTTTACAGCTTTCTGAGTCCAGTAATGCTGAAATAGTGTTTCTGTTCAAATGAAGCGAAATCTAGCCCAAATCTGCTCAAAAGCTTGTCTCTCTATTAGAGAAAGCTGTTTCATTCAATATTCAGTGCAAATCTTGCCAAACTGATAGATGCTTATGCCATATGAAATACAATGTTTTCTGCAATGCTGTAAGACAGTTTTTAATGTGTTAGAAGTTATATGCACAAAAACTTATGTTAGGACTTCAATGATCAAGATTGTCAGTTTACAGCTTTCTGAGTCCAGTAATGCTGAAATAGTGTTTCTGTTCAAATGAAGCGAAATCTAGCCCAAATCTGCTCAAAAGCTTGTCTCTCTATTAGAGAAAGCTGTTTCATTCAGTATTCAGTGCAAATCTTGCCAAACTGAAACATGCTTATGTCTTATGAAATAAAATGTTTTCTGCAATGCTGTGAGACAGTTTTTAATGTGTTAGAAGTTATATGCACAAAAACTTATGTTAGGACTTCAATGATCAAGATTGTCAGTTTACAGCTTTCTGAGTCCAGTAATGCTGAAATAGTGTTTCTGTTTAAATGAAGTGAAATCAAGCCCAAATCTGCTCAAAAGCTTTTCTCTCTATTAGATAAAGCTGTTTCTTTCAGTATTCAGTGCAAATCTTGCCAAACTGAAACAAGCTTATGTCTTATGAAGTACAATGTTTTCTGCAATGCTGTAAGACAGTTTTTAATGTGTTAGAAGTTATATGCACAAAAACTTATGTTAGGGACTTCAATGATCAAGATTGTCAGTTTACAGCTTTCTGAGTCCAGTAATGCTGAAATAGTGTTTCTGTTGAAATGAAGTGAAATCAAGCCCAAATCTGCTCAAAAGCTTTTCTCTCTATTAGATAAAGCTGTTTCATTCAATATTCAGTGCAAATCTTGCCAAACTGAAACAAGCTTATGCCTTATGAAATAAAATGTTTTCTGCAATGCTGTAAGACAGTTTTTAATGTGTTAGAAGTTATATGCACAAAAACTAATGTTAGGACTGCAATGATCAAGATTGTCAGTTTACAGCTTTCTGAGTCCAGTAATGCTGAAATAGTGTTTCTGTTCAAATGAAGTGAAATCAAGCCCAAATCTGCTCAAAAGCTTTTCTCTCTATTAGAGAAAGCTGTTTCATTCAGTATTCAGTGCAAATCTTGCCAAACTGAAACATGCTTATGTCTTATGAAATAAAATGTTTTCTGCAATGCTGTAAGACAGTTTTTAATGTGTTAGAAGTTATATGCACAAAAACTTATGTTAGGACTTCAATGATCAAGATTGTCAGTTTACAGCTTTCTGAGTCCAGTAATGCTGAAATAGTGTTTCTGTTCAAATGAAGTGAAATCAAGCCCAAATCTGCTCAAAAGCTTTTCTCTCTATTAGAGAATGCGGTTTCATTCAGTATTCAGTGCAAATCTTGCCAAACTGATAGATGCTTATGTCATATGAAATAAAATGTTTTCTGCAATGCTGTAAGACAGTTTTTAATGTGTTAGAAGTTATATGCACAAAAACTAATGTTAGGACTGCAATGATCAAGATTGTCAGTTTACAGCTTTCTGAGTCCAGTAATGTTGAAATAGTGTTTCTGTTCAAATGAAGTGAAATCAAGCCCAAATCTGCTCAAAAGCTTTTCTCTCTATTAGAGAAAGCTGTTTCATTCAATATTCAGTGCAAATCTTGCCAAACTGAAACAAGCTTATGCCTTATGAAGTACAATGTTTTCTGCAATGCTGTAAGACAGTTTTTAATGTGTTAGAAGTTATATGCACAAAAACTTATGTTAGGACTTCAATGATCAAGATTGTCAGTTTACAGCTTTCTGAGTCCAGTAATGCTGAAATAGTGTTTCTGTTTAAATGAAGTGAAATCAAGCCCAAATCTGCTCAAAAGCTTTTCTCTCTATTAGATAAAGCTGTTTCATTCAGTATTCAGTGCAAATCTTGCCAAACTGAAACAAGCTTATGTCTTATGAAATAAAATGTTTTCTGCAATGCTGTAAGACAGTTTTTAATGTGTTAGAAGTTATATGCACAAAAACTTATGTTAGGACTTCAATGATCAAGATTGTCAGTTTACAGCTTTCTGAGTCCAGTAATGCTGAAATAGTGTTTCTGTTCAAATGAAGTGAAATCTAGACCAAATCTGCTCAAAAGCTTGTCTCTTTATTAGAGAAAGCTGTTTCATTCAATATTCAGTGCAAATCTTGCCAAACTGAAACATGCTTATGTCTTATGAAATAAAATGTTTTCTGCAATGCTGTAAGACAGTTTTTAATGTGTTAGAAGTTATATGCACAAAAACTAATGTTAGGACTTCAATGATCAAGATTGTCAGTTTACAGCTTTCTGAGTCCAGTAATGCTGAAATAGTGTTTCTGTTCAAATGAAGTGAAATCAAGCCCAAATCTGCTCAAAAGCTTTTCTCTCTATTAGAGAAAGTTGTTTCATTCAGTATTCAGTGCAAATCTTGCCAAACTGAAACATGCTTATGTCTTATGAAATAAAATGTTTTCTGCAATGCTGTAAGACAGTTTTTAATGTGTTAGAAGTTATATACACAAAAACTAATGTTAGGACTGCAATGATCAAGATTGTCAGTTTACAGCTTTCTGAGTCCAGTAATGTTGAAATAGTGTTTCTGTTCAAATGAAGTGAAATCAAGCCCAAATCTGCTCAAAAGCTTTTCTCTCTATTAGAGAAAGCTGTTTCATTCAATATTCAGTGCAAATCTTGCCAAACTGAAACCTGCTTATGCCTTATGAAGTACAATGTTTTCTGCAATGCTGTAAGACAGTTTTTAATGTGTTAGAAGTTATATACACAAAAACTTATGTTAGGACTTCAATGATCAAGTTCCCTTTCGATACTTCACTCATACTGCGTATGGGGAAAAGCTCCTTTTTTCCTCGATACTGAAGCCTTTTTTCAATAACGCAGTGCAACTGCACTGCCATTGGTTTAATCTGTAAACTTTTTTAAACCAATGACAGCGCTGCGTAGCTGCGCGAGCCTGTGGCGATGCAGCGCGCCAAAGCCCGCCAGAATGGGCGGGGCGAATGGCTATATAAGCAGGCAATCGCCAGAGGAAATCAGATCTTACTCCTTCAGCGACGACTTCACTTCGTTGGATCTCTGCTGAACGCCTTCGCCTGGAACGAGCTCTCGCCGTCGAAGAGGCACCGCAGCGGACCAGCTGAGACCGCCGACCGCCTGCAGCGCCGGCGTACTCGCAGACAGCCGCTCTCAGCGCCGATCTCGGGCCGCCCGCTTCCCGCTTCCGGCCGCTTCTCAGCGATCTCCTGCCGCCATCCGGCGATCCTAAAAGAGCTTTTTCCAGCGGTTTTCACCGCTCTAAAAGAGCGTTTCTAACGCCGTTTTAACGGCGACGGCCATGCCGCGCCACAGCTGTGGCACATGCAGAGCCCCTCTGCATGAGGACGACGGCCATGGTGAGTGTGTTTTCTGCCTGGGTAAACCCCATGCTGAGGCTGCACTCACTGAGACTTCATGCTGCTTTTGTGAAAGCATGAGTCTCGCCTCTCTGCGCTCGCGGATTGCTTTCTTTAATGAAAGTAATCCCGCCCCTCGCGCCCTCCCGTCTTTTTCCTCCCGCGAGCCGGCCAGGAAAAGACAGCGGGGAAGAGGGGCCCAGCGCCCGGATTTGGGTGAGCTCACGCCGGCTCAGCGCCCGCGTGCCTCACCCTCTCCAATGAGAGAGCCGTCCCCTGTCCTCTTCTCACGCCCAGAGCAGCGTCCCTCGGCTGAAGCGAGCGACCTCGTCTCTTTTGGCGGATCGGAGGACGAGCCGCTTGACGACTCCATGTCACTCGCGGCTTCTGAAACGGAGGACTGGGCCGGCGATTCTGACCCCGCCCACCTGCCGTCACTGGAGCCCATCGACGCCAGAGCTGGGATGGATGCCGAGCTTCTCCGCATCCTCTCCAAGGCCGTTGAGGAACTCCATTTGGAGTGGGCCCCCCCTGAAGAGCCGACACGCAGCAGGCTGGACGAGTGGTACCTGCCAGGACGCCGCCAGGCCCCCCGCCAGCGACCTGCCCCATTCTTCCCTGAGGTTCATGACGAGCTGACAAAGTCGTGGCGCGCCCCCTACTCGGCCCGCCTACGCACTTCCTCTGCAGCTCTCAGCTCAGTAGATGGCTCTCAGGAGAAGGGCTATGAGCAATTGCCGCCCCTGGATGAGGCCGTGGCTGCTCACCTCTGTCCCCCCGCGGCTGTGGGGTGGAAAAATAAGAGAGCCCTTCCTTCCAAGCCATGCAGGACGACCTCTGCCATGGCTGGCAGGGCCTACACTTCTGCGGGCCAAGCCGCTTCATCTCTGCACACCATGGCCATATTGCAGGTGTTCCAGGCAAAGCTTCTCCGTTCCCTGGATGAGTCTAGCTGTAGTGAACCTGCTTTCCGTGACCTCCGCAGCGCCACTGATTTGGCTCTGCGCGCCACGAAAGCCACGGCCCAGGCCATCGGACGATCCATGGCCAACCTGGTTGTGCTGGAGCGCCACCTCTGGCTCAACCTAACAGAGATTAAGGAGAGCGACAAAGTGGCCTTTCTCGATGCCCCAGTCTCTCCATGCGGCCTCTTCGGACCAGCGGTAGAAGGGTTTACAGAACGCTTCACTGCAGCACAGAAGTCGTCCCAAGCCATGCGACACTTCCTGCCCAAGCGCTCCACCTCTGCCCCGAGTCGCCCCAGGACTGCGCCGACTCAGCACCAGAGCAAACCTGCCCCTTCTACCCCCCAGGCGGCACCCCCTAAGGAGCAGCACCCAGCTCGCCCCACTAGGCGCGCTAAACCGCCTAGACGTCAGGGCCCCCGGCAAAGGATTGTGCTGGACCCGACGCCCTCTAAATCCTCCTGATCGTTGGGGAAGAAAGAGGAAGGGGCAAAGTCCCGCTGCGGCCGGACCACCCCAGAAGCTCTCTCGCCTGTCTGCTGTGCGACCTGGGCCCACTGTTGTTGCGTCCACGCAAAGCGCCGTTGTTATGGCGAACACAATAAATATTTCACATTTTCAAAAAGAGAGCACTTTTCCTCTTCCACACTCGTCGGTGTTCAGGCCCCTGATCAGCGGTCTGCCATCCGACACTATCCAGCCCCTTGTCACGCGGGCCGAGGCCTGGCAGGCCATCCCCGGAGTGTCCAAGTGGGTGTTGGGGATAATAAAACACGGATACTCACTGCAGTTCGCCCGAAGACCCCCGCGTTTTCGCGGAGTGATTCCCACCTCGGTAGAGCCGGACGATGCTCAGGTCCTCCGCACCGAAGTGATGACGCTGTTAAGGAAGGGAGCCATAGAGATAGTTCCTCCCTCAGACAGCGGGTCGGGGTTCTACAGCCGTTATTTCCTTGTCCCCAAGAAAGATGGCGGTCTCAGACCCATCTTAGACCTCAGACATCTGAACCTTTCTCTCATGAAACGGAAGTTCAAGATGTTGACACTGAAGCAGATCCTCACGCAGATTTGCCCCGAGGACTGGTTCTTCTCGCTGGACCTGAAAGATGCTTACTTTCACATCCAGATAGCCCCCCATCACAGACGATTCTTGAGGTTCGCGTTCGAGGGTGTGGCTTACCAATATACAGTCCTTCCCTTTGGGCTGTCTCTAGCTCCCCGCACTTTCACGAAGTGCATGAACGAGGCGCTCTCCCCTCTGAGACAGATGGGAATTCGCATTCTGAACTATCTCGACGACTGGCTCATTCTAGCCCAGTCACGAACCGAGCTAGACCACAACAGATCCATGCTCCTGAGCCACTTACAGTGCCTAGGACTCAGGGTCAATTTCGCCAAGAGCTCACTGCTCCCCAGCCAACGTATTACGTTCCTGGGAGCAGTTTTCGACTCCGTCAATATGAGGGCGGTCATATCACCAGAGCGCGCTCTTGTACTTCAGCAGCTCGCGGCCTCTGTCAAGAACAAAGCCTGTTTCCCTCTGAAGTTCTTTCAGAGGATGCTAGGGCTGATGGCTTCCGCCTCCCCAGTTTTACAGCTCGGCCTCCTACGAATGCGGCCCTTGCAGTACTGGCTGAAACTCCGGGTCCCACCTCATGCTTGGCGGCACGGCCGCTTTCGCATCAGGGTCAACCAGGCCTGTCTAGCAGCCCTGGAGCCTTGGATGAACCCTGTTTGGTTCAGTCGTGGAGTACCCCTACAGGCGGTTTCCAGAAGGACGGTACTCTCAACAGATGCGTCCAACCTGGGTTGGGGTGCTCTGTGCGAGGGCAGACCAGCCTTCGGCTCGTGGTCGCACGAAGAAAGCCATCTTCATATCAACTGCCTCGAGATGCTGGCAGTGGAACGAGCCCTTCAATCCTTTCAGGCAATCTTGGAAGGGCGCCACATCCTAGTCCAGTCGGACAGCATGACAGTGGTGTCCTACATAAATCACCAAGGCGGCCTTTCGTCCAGCCGCCTCTGCGCACTGGCAAAGCGCCTCTTGGAATGGGCATTACCCAGGTTGCGATCGCTCAAGGCGACACACATACCTGGCAAGACGAATCTGGGAGCAGACATGCTTTCACGGAGCAATGTCCCCTCGGACGAGTGGATGCTCCATCCCCAGACAGTTCTCAAAATCTGGGAGATTTTCGGGAAGGCAGAGGTCGACCTCTTCGCCTCAGAAAGCAACTCTCATTGCCCAACTTATTTTTCAAAGGAAACAGATGCACTGGCCCACAACTGGCCCAGCCTCCTTCTTTATGCTTTCCCCCCGATTGCTCTGATCCCTCAGGTCATCAGACGAGTCAGGGAAGACAGACACAGAGTCCTCCTAGTGGCCCCACTCTGGAGGACCCAAGTTTGGTCCTCGGAGCTTTTCAGGCTTTCCATGAAAGCCCCATGGCCGATCCCCCTGAGGCGGGACCTCCTCTCTCAGGCGAACAGGACAATCTGGCATCCACAGCCAGAACTCTGGGCTCTGCATGTATGGTCCCTCGATGGGAGCCTCTGAGCCTCCCCGGGGACGTACTACACACCATTGCTCAGGCAAGAGCCCCGTCTACAAGACGCCTCTATGCCCAAAAATGGTCAGTCTTTGTTGACTGGTGCTTAGCACAAAACAAAGACCCTGTTGAGTGTGATGTATCTCCGATACTGTCATTTCTCCAGGAGCGTCTAGAAAAGGGTCTCACCCCTTCCACACTCAAAGTGTACGTAGCAGCCATTGCAGCATTTCATGCTCCTATTGCTGGCCAATCAGTGGGTCGACACAGCCTCATTGTGCATTTCCTGAGAGGTGCTAGGCGGTTGAAGCCCCCACGCCCTCTTACCGTTCCCACTTGGGACCTTCACACGGTCCTTGGAGCACTCAAAGGACCTCCCTTTGAACCGCTGCGGTCAGCTGACCTTCGGCCCCTAACGCTCAAAACCGCTCTGCTACTTGCTCTAGCATCGGTCAAGCGTGTTGGCGATTTGCAGGCCCTCTCGGTGAGCCCTGCATGCCTTGAGTTTGGGCCCAATGACTCTAAGGTCATTTTAAAACCCAGGCATGGCTACGTACCTAAAGTGCTCTCGACGCCATTCAGAGCACAGGTAATTTCCCTCTCAGCTCTGCCTCCGTTGTCAGGTGAGCGGGAGCTGGATTTACTCTGCCCAGTGAGGGCTTTGAGAATTTACATTGAGCGGTCTCAGCCGTTCAGGCAATCTGACCAGCTTTTTGTCTGCTTTGGTGACCGCACCAAAGGGTCTTCGGTCTCAAAGCAACGCCTCTCGCGTTGGATAGTTGAAGCTATCGCTCTATGTTACTCCTCTATGGGCCTTGAGTGCCCCATAGGAGTTAGAGCCCACTCTACTAGAGGGATGGCCTCTTCATGGGCCTGGTCTAGTGGTGTCTCTATCAAGGACATCTGTGAGGCGGCCGGCTGGTCCTCGCCGTCCACTTTTGTCAGGTTCTATAACTTGGATATCCCGACCTTGCATGCTCGGGTTCTTTCGGTTTGATACGACAGCCTCTAGCAGACTCTGTCATCATACCACCTCCAGGGAGCTAGCTCCCTCTCAGCAGTGTAGCGTCAAGGGTTCGATGGCTCCGGCCCTCTCACTTATCCTCTGGACCCCAGGGTGTTCAAGTTAAGTCTTGTCGTTCCCTACCGTGGCACGGCGCGGTTGAATTCGTTCCCCATACGCAGTATGAGTGAAGTATCGAAAGGGAACGTACTCGGTTACGAACGTAACCTCGGTTCCCTGAGATACGGAACGAGTACTGCGTTATATGCCGTGCCACGAGGCTGCGGGTTCAGTGTCGTCGCTTCAGTCGTATGACCTGATTTCCTCTGGCG
Source organism: Carassius gibelio (assembly GCF_023724105.1). NCBI lineage: Eukaryota > Metazoa > Chordata > Actinopteri > Cypriniformes > Cyprinidae > Carassius > Carassius gibelio. Next base: position 684,829 of record NC_068376.1, on the reverse strand, counting down.
ATTGCCTGCTTATATAGCCATTCGCCCCGCCCATTCTGGCGGGCTTTGGCGCGCTGCATCGCCACAGGCTCGCGCAGCTACGCAGCGCTGTCATTGGTTTAAAAAAGTTTACAGATTAAACCAATGGCAGTGCAGTTGCACTGCGTTATTGAAAAAAGGCTTCAGTATCGAGGAAAAAAGGAGCTTTTCCCCATACGCAGTACTCGTTCCGTATCTCAGGGAACCGAGGTTACGTTCGTAACCGAGTACGATTGTCAGTTTACAGCTTTCTGAGTCCAGTAATGCTGAAATAGTGTTTCTGTTCAAATGAAGCGAAATCTAGCCCAAATCTGCTCAAAAGCTTGTCTCTCTATTAGAGAAAGCTGTTTCATTCAATATTCAGTGCAAATCTTGCCAAACTGATAGATGCTTATGCCATATGAAATACAATGTTTTCTGCAATGCTGTAAGACAGTTTTTAATGTGTTAGAAGTTATATGCACAAAAACTTATGTTAGGACTTCAATGATCAAGATTGTCAGTTTACAGCTTTCTGAGTCCAGTAATGCTGAAATAGTGTTTCTGTTCAAATGAAGCGAAATCTAGCCCAAATCTGCTCAAAAGCTTTTCTCTCTATTAGAGAAAGCTGTTTCATTCAGTATTCAGTGCAAATCTTGCCAAACTGAAACATGCTTATGTCTTATGAAATAAAATGTTTTCTGCAATGCTGTGAGACAGTTTTTAATGTGTTAGAAGTTATATGCACAAAAACTAATGTTAGGACTTCAATGATCAAGATTGTCAGTTTACAGCTTTCTGAGTCCAGTAATGCTGAAATAGTGTTTCTGTTGAAATGAAGTGAAATCAAGCCCAAATCTGCTCAAAAGCTTTTCTCTCTATTAGAGAAAGCTGTTTCATTCAGTATTCAGTGCAAGTCTTGCTAAACTGAAACATGCTTATGTCTTATGAAATAAAATGTTTTCTGCAATGCTGTAAGACAGTTTTTAATGTGTTAGAAGTTATATGCACAAAAACTAATGTTAGGACTGCAATGATCAAGATTGTCAGTTTACAGCTTTCTGAGTCCAGTAATGTTGAAATAGTGTTTCTGTTCAAATGAAGTGAAATCAAGCCCAAATCTGCTCAAAAGCTTTTCTCTCTATTAGAGAAAGCTGTTTCATTCAATATTCAGTGCAAATCTTGCCAAACTGAAACAAGCTTATGCCTTATGTAGTACAATGTTTTCTGCAATGCTGTAAGACAGTTTTTAATGTGTTAGAAGTTATATGCACAAAAACTTATGTTAGGACTTCAATGATCAAGATTGTCAGTTTACAGCTTTCTGAGTCCAGTAATGCTGAAATAGTGTTTCTGTTTAAATGAAGTGAAATCAAGCCCAAATCTGCTCAAAAGCTTTTCTCTCTATTAGATAAAGCTGTTTCTTTCAGTATTCAGTGCAAATCTTGCCAAACTGAAACAAGCTTATGTCTTATGAAGTACAATGTTTTCTGCAATGCTGTAAGACAGTTTTTAATGTGTTAGAAGTTATATGCACAAAAACTTATGTTAGGACTTCAATGATCAAGATTGTCAGTTTACAGCTTTCTGAGTCCAGTAATGCTGAAATAGTGTTTCTGTTCAAATGAAGCGAAATCTAGCCCAAATCTGCTCAAAAGCTTGTCTCTCTATTAGAGAAAGCTGTTTCATTCAATATTCAGTGCAAATCTTGCCAAACTGATAGATGCTTATGCCATATGAAATACAATGTTTTCTGCAATGCTGTAAGACAGTTTTTAATGTGTTAGAAGTTATATGCACAAAAACTTATGTTAGGACTTCAATGATCAAGATTGTCAGTTTACAGCTTTCTGAGTCCAGTAATGCTGAAATAGTGTTTCTGTTCAAATGAAGCGAAATCTAGCCCAAATCTGCTCAAAAGCTTGTCTCTCTATTAGAGAAAGCTGTTTCATTCAGTATTCAGTGCAAATCTTGCCAAACTGAAACATGCTTATGTCTTATGAAATAAAATGTTTTCTGCAATGCTGTGAGACAGTTTTTAATGTGTTAGAAGTTATATGCACAAAAACTAATGTTAGGACTTCAATGATCAAGATTGTCAGTTTACAGCTTTCTGAGTCCAGTAATGCTGAAATAGTGTTTCTGTTCAAATGAAGCGAAATCTAGCCCAAATCTGCTCAAAAGCTTGTCTCTCTATTAGAGAAAGCTGTTTCATTCAATATTCAGTGCAAATCTTGCCAAACTGAAACATGCTTATGTCTTATGAAATAAAATGTTTTCTGCAATGCTGTGAGACAGTTTTTAATGTGTTAGAAGTTATATGCACAAAAACTAATGTTAGGACTTCAATGATCAAGATTGTCAGTTTACAGCTTTCTGAGTCAAGTAATGCTGAAATAGTGTTTCTGTTGAAATGAAGTGAAATCAAGCCCAAATCTGCTCAAAAGCTTTTCTCTCTATTAGAGAAAGCTGTTTCATTCAGTATTCAGTGCAAGTCTTGCTAAACTGAAACATGCTTATGTCTTATGAAATAAAATGTTTTCTGCAATGCTGTAAGACAGTTTTTAATGTGTTAGAAGTTATATGCACAAAAACTAATGTTAGGACTTCAATGATCAAGATTGTCAGTTTACAGCTTTCTGAGTCCAGTAATGCTGAAATAGTGTTTCTGTTTAAATGAAGTGAAATCAAGCCCAAATCTGCTCAAAAGCTTTTCTCTCTATTAGATAAAGCTGTTTCTTTCAGTATTCAGTGCAAATCTTGCCAAACTGAAACATGCTTATGTCTTATGAAATAAAATGTTTTCTGCAATGCTGTAAGACAGTTTTTAATGTGTTAGAAGTTATATGCACAAAAACTAATGTTAGGACTTCAATGATCAAGATTGTCAGTTTACAGCTTTCTGAGTCCAGTAATGCTGAAATAGTGTTTCTGTTCAAATGAAGTGAAATCAAGCCCAAATCTGCTCAAAAGCTTTTCTCTCTATTAGAGAAAGTTGTTTCATTCAGTATTCAGTGCAAATCTTGCCAAACTGAAACATGCTTATGTCTTATGAAATAAAATGTTTTCTGCAATGCTGTAAGACAGTTTTTAATGTGTTAGAAGTTATATACACAAAAACTAATGTTAGGACTGCAATGATCAAGATTGTCAGTTTACAGCTTTCTGAGTCCAGTAATGTTGAAATAGTGTTTCTGTTCAAATGAAGTGAAATCAAGCCCAAATCTGCTCAAAAGCTTTTCTCTCTATTAGAGAAAGCTGTTTCATTCAATATTCAGTGCAAATCTTGCCAAACTGAAACCTGCTTATGCCTTATGAAGTACAATGTTTTCTGCAATGCTGTAAGACAGTTTTTAATGTGTTAGAAGTTATATGCACAAAAACTTATGTTAGGACTTCAATGATCAAGATTGTCAGTTTACAGCTTTCTGAGTCCAGTAATGCTGAAATAGTGTTTCTGTTTAAATGAAGTGAAATCAAGCCCAAATCTGCTCAAAAGCTTTTCTCTCTATTAGATAAAGCTGTTTCTTTCAGTATTCAGTGCAAATCTTGCCAAACTGAAACAAGCTTATGTCTTATGAAGTACAATGTTTTCTGCAATGCTGTAAGACAGTTTTTAATGTGTTAGAAGTTATATGCACAAAAACTTATGTTAGGACTTCAATGATCAAGATTGTCAGTTTACAGCTTTCTGAGTCCAGTAATGCTGAAATAGTGTTTCTGTTCAAATGAAGCGAAATCTAGCCCAAATCTGCTCAAAAGCTTGTCTCTCTATTAGAGAAAGCTGTTTCATTCAATATTCAGTGCAAATCTTGCCAAACTGATAGATGCTTATGCCATATGAAATACAATGTTTTCTGCAATGCTGTAAGACAGTTTTTAATGTGTTAGAAGTTATATGCACAAAAACTTATGTTAGGACTTCAATGATCAAGATTGTCAGTTTACAGCTTTCTGAGTCCAGTAATGCTGAAATAGTGTTTCTGTTCAAATGAAGCGAAATCTAGCCCAAATCTGCTCAAAAGCTTGTCTCTCTATTAGAGAAAGCTGTTTCATTCAGTATTCAGTGCAAATCTTGCCAAACTGAAACATGCTTATGTCTTATGAAATAAAATGTTTTCTGCAATGCTGTGAGACAGTTTTTAATGTGTTAGAAGTTATATGCACAAAAACTAATGTTAGGACTTCAATGATCAAGATTGTCAGTTTACAGCTTTCTGAGTCCAGTAATGCTGAAATAGTGTTTCTGTTCAAATGAAGTGAAATCAAGCCCAAATCTGCTCAAAAGCTTTTCTCTCTATTGGATAAAGCTGTTTCATTCAGTATTCAGTGCAAATCTTGCCAAACTGAAACAAGCTTATGTCTTATGAAGTACAATGTTTTCTGCAATGCTGTGAGACAGTTTTTAATGTGTTAGAAGTTATATGCACAAAAACTTATGTTAGGACTTCAATGATCAAGATTGTCAGTTTACAGCTTTCTGAGTCCAGTAATGCTGAAATAGTGTTTCTGTTCAAATGAAGTGAAATCAAGCCCAAATCTGCTCAAAAGCTTTTCTCTCTATTAGAGAATGCGGTTTCATTCAGTATTCAGTGCAAATCTTGCCAAACTGATAGATGCTTATGTCATATGAAATAAAATGTTTTCTGCAATGCTGTAAGACAGTTTTTAATGTGTTAGAAGTTATATGCACAAAAACTAATGTTAGGACTGCAATGATCAAGATTGTCAGTTTACAGCTTTCTGAGTCCAGTAATGTTGAAATAGTGTTTCTGTTCAAATGAAGTGAAATCAAGCCCAAATCTGCTCAAAAGCTTTTCTCTCTATTAGAGAAAGCTGTTTCATTCAATATTCAGTGCAAATCTTGCCAAACTGAAACAAGCTTATGCCTTATGAAGTACAATGTTTTCTGCAATGCTGTAAGACAGTTTTTAATGTGTTAGAAGTTATATGCACAAAAACTTATGTTAGGACTTCAATGATCAAGATTGTCAGTTTACAGCTTTCTGAGTCCAGTAATGCTGAAATAGTGTTTCTGTTTAAATGAAGTGAAATCAAGCCCAAATCTGCTCAAAAGCTTTTCTCTCTATTAGATAAAGCTGTTTCATTCAGTATTCAGTGCAAATCTTGCCAAACTGAAACAAGCTTATGTCTTATGAAATAAAATGTTTTCTGCAATGCTGTAAGACAGTTTTTAATGTGTTAGAAGTTATATGCACAAAAACTTATGTTAGGACTTCAATGATCAAGATTGTCAGTTTACAGCTTTCTGAGTCCAGTAATGCTGAAATAGTGTTTCTGTTCAAATGAAGTGAAATCTAGACCAAATCTGCTCAAAAGCTTGTCTCTCTATTAGAGAAAGCTGTTTCATTCAATATTCAGTGCAAATCTTGCCAAACTGAAACATGCTTATGTCTTATGAAATAAAATGTTTTCTGCAATGCTGTAAGACAGTTTTTAATGTGTTAGAAGTTATATGCACAAAAACTAATGTTAGGACTTCAATGATCAAGATTGTCAGTTTACAGCTTTCTGAGTCCAGTAATGCTGAAATAGTGTTTCTGTTCAAATGAAGTGAAATCAAGCCCAAATCTGCTCAAAAGCTTTTCTCTCTATTAGAGAAAGTTGTTTCATTCAGTATTCAGTGCAAATCTTGCCAAACTGAAACAAGCTTATGTCTTATGAAGTACAATGTTTTCTGCAATGCTGTAAGACAGTTTTTAATGTGTTAGAAGTTATATGCACAAAAACTTATGTTAGGACTTCAATGATCAAGATTGTCAGTTTACAGCTTTCTGAGTCCAGTAATGCTGAAATAGTGTTTCTGTTCAAATGAAGCGAAATCTAGCCCAAATCTGCTCAAAAGCTTGTCTCTCTATTAGAGAAAGCTGTTTCATTCAATATTCAGTGCAAATCTTGCCAAACTGATAGATGCTTATGCCATATGAAATACAATGTTTTCTGCAATGCTGTAAGACAGTTTTTAATGTGTTAGAAGTTATATGCACAAAAACTTATGTTAGGACTTCAATGATCAAGATTGTCAGTTTACAGCTTTCTGAGTCCAGTAATGCTGAAATAGTGTTTCTGTTCAAATGAAGTGAAATCTAGCCCAAATCTGCTCAAAAGCTTGTCTCTCTATTAGAGAAAGCTGTTTCATTCAGTATTCAGTGCAAATCTTGCCAAACTGAAACATGCTTATGTCTTATGAAATAAAATGTTTTCTGCAATGCTGTGAGACAGTTTTTAATGTGTTAGAAGTTATATGCACAAAAACTAATGTTAGGACTTCAATGATCAAGATTGTCAGTTTACAGCTTTCTGAGTCCAGTAATGCTGAAATAGTGTTTCTGTTGAAATGAAGTGAAATCAAGCCCAAATCTGCTCAAAAGCTTTTCTCTCTATTAGAGAAAGCTGTTTCATTCAGTATTCAGTGCAAGTCTTGCTAAACTGAAACATGCTTATGTCTTATGAAATAAAATGTTTTCTGCAATGCTGTAAGACAGTTTTTAATGTGTTAGAAGTTATATGCACAAAAACTAATGTTAGGACTGCAATGATCAAGATTGTCAGTTTACAGCTTTCTGAGTCCAGTAATGTTGAAATAGTGTTTCTGTTCAAATGAAGTGAAATCAAGCCCAAATCTGCTCAAAAGCTTTTCTCTCTATTAGAGAAAGCTGTTTCATTCAATATTCAGTGCAAATCTTGCCAAACTGAAACAAGCTTATGCCTTATGTAGTACAATGTTTTCTGCAATGCTGTAAGACAGTTTTTAATGTGTTAGAAGTTATATGCACAAAAACTTATGTTAGGACTTCAATGATCAAGATTGTCAGTTTACAGCTTTCTGAGTCCAGTAATGCTGAAATAGTGTTTCTGTTTAAATGAAGTGAAATCAAGCCCAAATCTGCTCAAAAGCTTTTCTCTCTATTAGATAAAGCTGTTTCTTTCAGTATTCAGTGCAAATCTTGCCAAACTGAAACAAGCTTATGTCTTATGAAGTACAATGTTTTCTGCAATGCTGTAAGACAGTTTTTAATGTGTTAGAAGTTATATGCACAAAAACTTATGTTAGGACTTCAATGATCAAGATTGTCAGTTTACAGCTTTCTGAGTCCAGTAATGCTGAAATAGTGTTTCTGTTCAAATGAAGCGAAATCTAGCCCAAATCTGCTCAAAAGCTTGTCTCTCTATTAGAGAAAGCTGTTTCATTCAATATTCAGTGCAAATCTTGCCAAACTGATAGATGCTTATGCCATATGAAATACAATGTTTTCTGCAATGCTGTAAGACAGTTTTTAATGTGTTAGAAGTTATATGCACAAAAACTTATGTTAGGACTTCAATGATCAAGATTGTCAGTTTACAGCTTTCTGAGTCCAGTAATGCTGAAATAGTGTTTCTGTTCAAATGAAGCGAAATCTAGCCCAAATCTGCTCAAAAGCTTTTCTCTCTATTAGAGAAAGCTGTTTCATTCAGTATTCAGTGCAAATCTTGCCAAACTGAAACATGCTTATGTCTTATGAAATAAAATGTTTTCTGCAATGCTGTGAGACAGTTTTTAATGTGTTAGAAGTTATATGCACAAAAACTAATGTTAGGACTTCAATGATCAAGATTGTCAGTTTACAGCTTTCTGAGTCCAGTAATGCTGAAATAGTGTTTCTGTTGAAATGAAGTGAAATCAAGCCCAAATCTGCTCAAAAGCTTTTCTCTCTATTAGAGAAAGCTGTTTCATTCAGTATTCAGTGCAAGTCTTGCTAAACTGAAACATGCTTATGTCTTATGAAATAAAATGTTTTCTGCAATGCTGTAAGACAGTTTTTAATGTGTTAGAAGTTATATGCACAAAAACTAATGTTAGGACTGCAATGATCAAGATTGTCAGTTTACAGCTTTCTGAGTCCAGTAATGTTGAAATAGTGTTTCTGTTCAAATGAAGTGAAATCAAGCCCAAATCTGCTCAAAAGCTTTTCTCTCTATTAGAGAAAGCTGTTTCATTCAATATTCAGTGCAAATCTTGCCAAACTGAAACAAGCTTATGCCTTATGTAGTACAATGTTTTCTGCAATGCTGTAAGACAGTTTTTAATGTGTTAGAAGTTATATGCACAAAAACTTATGTTAGGACTTCAATGATCAAGATTGTCAGTTTACAGCTTTCTGAGTCCAGTAATGCTGAAATAGTGTTTCTGTTTAAATGAAGTGAAATCAAGCCCAAATCTGCTCAAAAGCTTTTCTCTCTATTAGATAAAGCTGTTTCTTTCAGTATTCAGTGCAAATCTTGCCAAACTGAAACAAGCTTATGTCTTATGAAGTACAATGTTTTCTGCAATGCTGTAAGACAGTTTTTAATGTGTTAGAAGTTATATGCACAAAAACTTATGTTAGGACTTCAATGATCAAGATTGTCAGTTTACAGCTTTCTGAGTCCAGTAATGCTGAAATAGTGTTTCTGTTCAAATGAAGCGAAATCTAGCCCAAATCTGCTCAAAAGCTTGTCTCTCTATTAGAGAAAGCTGTTTCATTCAATATTCAGTGCAAATCTTGCCAAACTGATAGATGCTTATGCCATATGAAATACAATGTTTTCTGCAATGCTGTAAGACAGTTTTTAATGTGTTAGAAGTTATATGCACAAAAACTTATGTTAGGACTTCAATGATCAAGATTGTCAGTTTACAGCTTTCTGAGTCCAGTAATGCTGAAATAGTGTTTCTGTTCAAATGAAGCGAAATCTAGCCCAAATCTGCTCAAAAGCTTGTCTCTCTATTAGAGAAAGCTGTTTCATTCAGTATTCAGTGCAAATCTTGCCAAACTGAAACATGCTTATGTCTTATGAAATAAAATGTTTTCTGCAATGCTGTGAGACAGTTTTTAATGTGTTAGAAGTTATATGCACAAAAACTAATGTTAGGACTTCAATGATCAAGATTGTCAGTTTACAGCTTTCTGAGTCCAGTAATGCTGAAATAGTGTTTCTGTTCAAATGAAGCGAAATCTAGCCCAAATCTGCTCAAAAGCTTGTCTCTCTATTAGAGAAAGCTGTTTCATTCAATATTCAGTGCAAATCTTGCCAAACTGAAACATGCTTATGTCTTATGAAATAAAATGTTTTCTGCAATGCTGTGAGACAGTTTTTAATGTGTTAGAAGTTATATGCACAAAAACTAATGTTAGGACTTCAATGATCAAGATTGTCAGTTTACAGCTTTCTGAGTCAAGTAATGCTGAAATAGTGTTTCTGTTGAAATGAAGTGAAATCAAGCCCAAATCTGCTCAAAAGCTTTTCTCTCTATTAGAGAAAGCTGTTTCATTCAGTATTCAGTGCAAGTCTTGCTAAACTGAAACATGCTTATGTCTTATGAAATAAAATGTTTTCTGCAATGCTGTAAGACAGTTTTTAATGTGTTAGAAGTTATATGCACAAAAACTAATGTTAGGACTTCAATGATCAAGATTGTCAGTTTACAGCTTTCTGAGTCCAGTAATGCTGAAATAGTGTTTCTGTTTAAATGAAGTGAAATCAAGCCCAAATCTGCTCAAAAGCTTTTCTCTCTATTAGATAAAGCTGTTTCTTTCAGTATTCAGTGCAAATCTTGCCAAACTGAAACATGCTTATGTCTTATGAAATAAAATGTTTTCTGCAATGCTGTAAGACAGTTTTTAATGTGTTAGAAGTTATATGCACAAAAACTAATGTTAGGACTTCAATGATCAAGATTGTCAGTTTACAGCTTTCTGAGTCCAGTAATGCTGAAATAGTGTTTCTGTTCAAATGAAGTGAAATCAAGCCCAAATCTGCTCAAAAGCTTTTCTCTCTATTAGAGAAAGTTGTTTCATTCAGTATTCAGTGCAAATCTTGCCAAACTGAAACATGCTTATGTCTTATGAAATAAAATGTTTTCTGCAATGCTGTAAGACAGTTTTTAATGTGTTAGAAGTTATATACACAAAAACTAATGTTAGGACTGCAATGATCAAGATTGTCAGTTTACAGCTTTCTGAGTCCAGTAATGTTGAAATAGTGTTTCTGTTCAAATGAAGTGAAATCAAGCCCAAATCTGCTCAAAAGCTTTTCTCTCTATTAGAGAAAGCTGTTTCATTCAATATTCAGTGCAAATCTTGCCAAACTGAAACCTGCTTATGCCTTATGAAGTACAATGTTTTCTGCAATGCTGTAAGACAGTTTTTAATGTGTTAGAAGTTATATGCACAAAAACTTATGTTAGGACTTCAATGATCAAGATTGTCAGTTTACAGCTTTCTGAGTCCAGTAATGCTGAAATAGTGTTTCTGTTTAAATGAAGTGAAATCAAGCCCAAATCTGCTCAAAAGCTTTTCTCTCTATTAGATAAAGCTGTTTCTTTCAGTATTCAGTGCAAATCTTGCCAAACTGAAACAAGCTTATGTCTTATG
>NC_068376.1:633856-673914 GCF_023724105.1 Carassius gibelio | reverse complement strand
CACTATTTCAGCATTACTGGACTCAGAAAGCTGTAAACTGACAATCTTGATCATTGAAGTCCTAACATTAGTTTTTGTGCATATAACTTCTAACACATTAAAAACTGTCTTACAGCATTGCAGAAAACATTGTACTTCATAAGACATAAGCTTGTTTCAGTTTGGCAAGATTTGCACTGATTACTGAATGAAACAGCTTTATCTAATAGAGAGAAAAGCTTTTGAGCAGATTTGGGCTTGATTTCACTTCATTTCAACAGAAACACTATTTCAGCATTACTGGACTCAGAAAGCTGTAAACTGACAATCTTGATCATTGAAGTCCTAACATAAGTTTTTGTGCAAATAACTTCTAACACATTAAAAACTGTCTTACAGCATTGCAGAAAACATTGTACTTCATAAGGCATAAGCTTGTTTCAGTTTGGCAAGATTTGCACTGAATATTGAATGAAACAGCTTTCTCTAATAGAGAGAAAAGCTTTTGAGCAGATTTGGGCTTGATTTCACTTCATTTGAACAGAAACACTATTTCAACATTACTGGACTCAGAAAGCTGTAAACTGACAATCTTGATCATTGCAGTCCTAACATTAGTTTTTGTGTATATAACTTCTAACACATTAAAAACTGTCTTACAGCATTGCAGAAAACATTGTACTTCATAAGGCATACGCTTGTTTCAGTTTGGCAAGATTTGCACTGAATATTGAATGAAACAGCTTTCTCTAATAGAGAGAAAAGCTTTTGAGCAGATTTGGGCTTGATTTCACTTCATTTGAACAGAAACACTATTTCAACATTACTGGACTCAGAAAGCTGTAAACTGACAATCTTGATCATTGCAGTCCTAACATTAGTTTTTGTGTATATAACTTCTAACACATTAAAAACTGTCTTACAGCATTGCAGAAAACATTTTATTTCATAAGACATAAGCATGTTTCAGTTTGGCAAGATTTGCACTGAATACTGAATGAAACAGCTTTCTCTAATAGAGAGAAAAGCTTTTGAGCAGATTTGGGCTTGATTTCACTTCATTTGAACAGAAACACTATTTCAGCATTACTGGACTCAGAAAGCTGTAAACTGACAATCTTGATCATTGAAGTCCTAACATAAGTTTTTGTGCATATAACTTCTAACACATTAAAAGCTGTCTTACAGCATTGCAGAAAACATTGTACTTCATAAGACATGAGCTTGTTTCAGTTTGGCAAGATTTGCACTGAATACTGAATGAAACAGCTTTATCTAATAGAGAGAAAAGCTTTTGAGCAGATTTGGGCTTGATTTCACTTCATTTCAACAGAAACACTATTTCAGCATTACTGGACTCAGAAAGCTGTAAACTGACAATCTTGATCATTGAAGTCCTAACATAAGTTTTTGTGCATATAACTTCTAACACATTAAAAGCTGTCTTACAGCATTGCAGAAAACATTGTACTTCATAAGACATAAGCTTGTTTCAGTTTGGCAAGATTTGCACTGAATACTGAATGAAACAGCTTTATCTAATAGAGAGAAAAGCTTTTGAGCAGATTTGGGCTTGATTTCACTTCATTTCAACAGAAACACTATTTCAGCATTACTGGACTCAGAAAGCTGTAAACTGACAATCTTGATCATTGAAGTCCTAACATTAGTTTTTGTGCATATAACTTCTAACACATTAAAAACTGTCTTACAGCATTGCAGAAAACATTGTACTTCATAAGACATAAGCTTGTTTCAGTTTGGCAAGATTTGCACTGAATACTGAATGAAACAGCTTTATCTAATAGAGAGAAAAGCTTTTGAGCAGATTTGGGCTTGATTTCACTTCATTTCAACAGAAACACTATTTCAGCATTACTGGACTCAGAAAGCTGTAAACTGACAATCTTGATCATTGAAGTCCTAACATTAGTTTTTGTGCATATAACTTCTAACACATTAAAAACTGTCTTACAGCATTGCAGAAAACATTGTACTTCATAAGGCATACGCTTGTTTCAGTTTGGCAAGATTTGCACTGAATATTGAATGAAACAGCTTTCTCTAATAGAAAGAAAAGCTTTTGAGCAGATTTGGGCTTGATTTCACTTCATTTGAACAGAAACACTATTTCAACATTACTGGACTCAGAAAGCTGTAAACTGACAATCTTGATCATTGCAGTCCTAACATTAGTTTTTGTGTATATAACTTCTAACACATTAAAAACTGTCTTACAGCATTGCAGAAAACATTTTATTTCATAAGACATAAGCATGTTTCAGTTTGGCAAGATTTGCACTGAATACTGAATGAAACAGCTTTCTCTAATAGAGAGAAAAGCTTTTGAGCAGATTTGGGCTTGATTTCACTTCATTTGAACAGAAACACTATTTCAGCATTACTGGACTCAGAAAGCTGTAAACTGACAATCTTGGTCATTGAAGTCCTAACATAAGTTTTTGTGCATATAACTTCTAACACATTAAAAACTGTCTTACAGCATTGCAGAAAACATTGTACTTCATAAGACATAAGCTTGTTTCAGTTTGGCAAGATTTGCACTGAATACTGAATGAAACAGCTTTATCTAATAGAGAGAAAAGCTTTTGAGCAGATTTGGGCTTGATTTCACTTCATTTCAACAGAAACACTATTTCAGCATTACTGGACTCAGAAAGCTGTAAACTGACAATCTTGATCATTGAAGTCCTAACATAAGTTTTTGTGCATATAACTTCTAACACATTAAAAACTGTCTTACAGCATTGCAGAAAACATTGTACTTCAAAAGACATAAGCTTGTTTCAGTTTGGCAAGATTTGCACTGAATACTGAATGAAACAGCTTTATCTAATAGAGAGAAAAGCTTTTGAGCAGATTTGGGCTTGATTTCACTTCATTTAAACAGAAACACTATTTCAGCATTACTGGACTCAGAAAGCTGTAAACTGACAATCTTGATCATTGAAGTCCTAACATTAGTTTTTGTGCATATAACTTCTAACACATTAAAAACTGTCTTACAGCATTGCAGAAAACATTGTACTTCATAAGACATAAGCTTGTTTCAGTTTGGCAAGATTTGCACTGAATACTGAATGAAACAGCTTTATCTAATAGAGAGAAAAGCTTTTGAGCAGATTTGGGCTTGATTTCACTTCATTTCAACAGAAACACTATTTCAGCATTACTGGACTCAGAAAGCTGTAAACTGACAATCTTGATCATTGAAGTCCTAACATAAGTTTTTGTGCAAATAACTTCTAACACATTAAAAACTGTCTTACAGCATTGCAGAAAACATTGTACTTCATAAGGCATAAGCTTGTTTCAGTTTGGCAAGATTTGCACTGAATATTGAATGAAACAGCTTTCTCTAATAGAGAGAAAATCTTTTGAGCAGATTTGGGCTTGATTTCACTTCATTTGAACAGAAACACTATTTCAACATTACTGGACTCAGAAAGCTGTAAACTGACAATCTTGATCATTGCAGTCCTAACATTAGTTTTTGTGTATATAACTTCTAACACATTAAAAACTGTCTTACAGCATTGCAGAAAACATTGTACTTCATAAGACATAAGCTTGTTTCAGTTTGGCAAGATTTGCACTGAATACTGAATGAAACAGCTTTATCTAATAGAGAGAAAAGCTTTTGAGAAGATTTGGGCTTGATTTCACTTCATTTCAACAGAAACACTATTTCAGCATTACTGGACTCAGAAAGCTGTAAACTGACAATCTTGATCATTGAAGTCCTTACATTAGTTTTTGTGCATATAACTTCTAACACATTAAAAACTGTCTTACAGCATTGCAGAAAACATTGTACTTCATAAGACATAAGCTTGTTTCAGTTTGGCAAGATTTGCACTGAATACTGAATGAAACAGCTTTATCTAATAGAGAGAAAAGCTTTTGAGCAGATTTGGGCTTGATTTCACTTCATTTCAACAGAAACACTATTTCAGCATTACTGGACTCAGAAAGCTGTAAACTGACAATCTTGATCATTGAAGTCCTAACATAAGTTTTTGTGCATATAACTTCTAACACATTAAAAACTGTCTTACAGCATTGCAGAAAACATTGTACTTCATAAGACATAAGCTTGTTTCAGTTTGGCAAGATTTGCACTGAATACTGAATGAAACAGCTTTATCTAATAGAGAGAAAAGCTTTTGAGCAGATTTGGGCTTGATTTCACTTCATTTGAACAGAAACACTATTTCAACATTACTGGACTCAGAAAGCTGTAAACTGACAATCTTGATCATTGCAGTCCTAACATTAGTTTTTGTGCATATAACTTCTAACACATTAAAAACTGTCTTACAGCATTGCAGAAAACATTTTATTTCATAAGACATAAGCATGTTTCAGTTTGGCAAGATTTGCACTAAATACTGAATGAAACAGCTTTCTCTAATAGAGAGAAAAGCTTTTGAGCAGATTTGGGCTTGATTTCACTTCATTTGAACAGAAACACTATTTCAGCCTTACTGGACTCAGAAAGCTGTAAACTGACAATCTTGATCATTGAAGTCCTAACATAAGTTTTTGTGCATATAACTTCTAACACATTAAAAACTGTCTTACAGCATTGCAGAAAACATTGTACTTCATAAGGCATAAGCTTGTTTCAGTTTGGCAAGATTTGCACTGAATACTGAATGAAACAGCTTTATCTAATAGAGAGAAAAGCTTTTGAGCAGACTTGGGCTTGATTTCACTTCATTTCAACAGAAACACTATTTCAGCATTACTGGACTCAGAAAGCTGTAAACTGACAATCTTGATCATTGAAGTCTTAACATTAGTTTTTGTGCATATAACTTCTAACACATTAAAAACTGTCTTACAGCATTGCAAAAAACATTTCATTTCATAAGACATAAGCTTGTTTCAGTTTGGCAAGATTTGCACTGAATACTCAATGAAACCGCATTCTCTATTAGAGAGAAAAGCTTTTGAGCAGATTTGGGCTTGATTTCACTTCATTTGAACAGAAACACTATTTCAGCATTACTGGACTCAGAAAGCTGTAAACTGACAATCTTGATCATTGAAGTCCTAACATAAGTTTTTGTGCATATAACTTCTAACACATTAAAAACTGTCTTACAGCATTGCAGAAAACATTGTACTTCATAAGGCATAAGCTTGTTTCAGTTTTGCAAGATTTGCACTGAATACTGAATGAAACAGCTTTATCTAATAGAGAGAAAAGCTTTTGAGCAGATTTGGGCTTGATTTCACTTCATTTCAACAGAAACACTATTTCAGCATTACTGGACTCAGAAAGCTGTAAACTGACAATCTTGATCATTGAAGTCCTAACATAAGTTTTTGTGCATATAACTTCTAACACATTAAAAACTGTCTTACAGCATTGCAGAAAACATTGTACTTCATAAGACATAAGCTTGTTTCAGTTTGG
The DNA here is from genome assembly GCF_023724105.1 of Carassius gibelio. Classification (NCBI taxonomy): domain Eukaryota; kingdom Metazoa; phylum Chordata; class Actinopteri; order Cypriniformes; family Cyprinidae; genus Carassius; species Carassius gibelio. The sequence continues at coordinate 668,489 of NC_068376.1, read as the reverse complement.
CAAGATTTGCACTGAATACTGAATGAAACAGCTTTATCTAATAGAGAGAAAAGCTTTTGAGCAGATTTGGGCTTGATTTCACTTCATTTCAACAGAAACACTATTTCAGCATTACTGGACTCAGAAAGCTGTAAACTGACAATCTTGATCATTGAAGTCCTAACATAAGTTTTTGTGCAAAAAACTTCTAACACATTAAAAACTGTCTTACAGCATTGCAGAAAACATTGTACTTCATAAGGCATAAGCTTGTTTCAGTTTGGCAAGATTTGCACTGAATATTGAATGAAACAGCTTTCTCTAATAGAGAGAAAAGCTTTTGAGCAGATTTGGGCTTGATTTCACTTCATTTGAACAGAAACACTATTTCAACATTACTGGACTCAGAAAGCTGTAAACTGACAATCTTGATCATTGCAGTCCTAACATTAGTTTTTGTGTATATAACTTCTAACATATTAAAAACTGTCTTACAGCATTGCAGAAAACATTGTACTTCATAAGGCATACGCTTGTTTCAGTTTGGCAAGATTTGCACTGAATATTGAATGAAACAGCTTTCTCTAATAGAGAGAAAAGCTTTTGAGCAGATTTGGGCTTGATTTCACTTCATTTGAACAGAAACACTATTTCAACATTACTGGACTCAGAAAGCTGTAAACTGACAATCTTGATCATTGCAGTCCTAACATTAGTTTTTGTGTATATAACTTCTAACACATTAAAAACTGTCTTACAGCATTGCAGAAAACATTTTATTTCATAAGACATAAGCATGTTTCAGTTTGGCAAGATTTGCACTGAATACTGAATGAAACAGCTTTCTCTAATAGAGAGAAAAGCTTTTGAGCAGATTTGGGCTTGATTTCACTTCATTTGAACAGAAACACTATTTCAGCATTACTGGACTCAGAAAGCTGTAAACTGACAATCTTGATCATTGAAGTCCTAACATAAGTTTTTGTGCATATAACTTCTAACACATTAAAAGCTGTCTTACAGCATTGCAGAAAACATTGTACTTCATAAGACATGAGCTTGTTTCAGTTTGGCAAGATTTGCACTGAATACTGAATGAAACAGCTTTATCTAATAGAGAGAAAAGCTTTTGAGCAGATTTGGGCTTGATTTCACTTCATTTCAACAGAAACACTATTTCAGCATTACTGGACTCAGAAAGCTGTAAACTGACAATCTTGATCATTGAAGTCCTAACATAAGTTTTTGTGCATATAACTTCTAACACATTAAAAGCTGTCTTACAGCATTGCAGAAAACATTGTACTTCATAAGACATAAGCTTGTTTCAGTTTGGCAAGATTTGCACTGAATACTGAATGAAACCGCTTTATCTAATAGAGAGAAAAGCTTTTGAGCAGATTTGGGCTTGATTTCACTTCATTTCAACAGAAACACTATTTCAGCATTACTGGACTCAGAAAGCTGTAAACTGACAATCTTGATCATTGAAGTCCTAACATTAGTTTTTGTGCATATAACTTCTAACACATTAAAAACTGTCTTACAGCATTGCAGAAAACATTGTACTTCATAAGACATAAGCTTGTTTCAGTTTGGCAAGATTTGCACTGAATACTGAATGAAACAGCTTTATCTAATAGAGAGAAAAGCTTTTGAGCAGATTTGGGCTTGATTTCACTTCATTTCAACAGAAACACTATTTCAGCATTACTGGACTCAGAAAGCTGTAAACTGACAATCTTGATCATTGAAGTCCTAACAGAAGTTTTTGTGCATATAACTTCTAACACATTAAAAACTGTCTTACAGCATTGCAGAAAACATTGTACTTCATAAGACATAAGCTTGTTTCAGTTTGGCAAGATTTGCACTGAATACTGAATGAAACAGCTTTATCTAATAGAGAGAAAAGCTTTTGAGCAGATTTGGGCTTGATTTCACTTCATTTGAACAGAAACACTATTTCAGCATTACTGGACTCAGAAAGCTGTAAACTGACAATCTTGATCATTGAAGTCCTAACATTAGTTTTTGTGCATATAACTTCTAACACATTAAAAACTGTCTTACAGCATTGCAGAAAACATTTTACTTCATAAGACATAAGCTTGTTTCAGTTTGGCAAGATTTGCACTGAATACTGAATGAAACAGCTTTATCTAATAGAGAGAAAAGCTTTTGAGCAGATTTGGGCTTGATTTCACTTCATTTGAACAGAAACACTATTTCAACATTACTGGACTCAGAAAGCTGTAAACTGACAATCTTGATCATTGCAGTCCTAACATTAGTTTTTGTGCATATAACTTCTAACACATTAAAAACTGTCTTACAGCATTGCAGAAAACATTGTACTTCATAAGGCATACGCTTGTTTCAGTTTGGCAAGATTTGCACTGAATATTGAATGAAACAGCTTTCTCTAATAGAGAGAAAAGCTTTTGAGCAGATTTGGGCTTGATTTCACTTCATTTGAACAGAAACACTATTTCAACATTACTGGACTCAGAAAGCTGTAAACTGACAATCTTGATCATTGCAGTCCTAACATTAGTTTTTGTGTATATAACTTCTAACACATTAAAAACTGTCTTACAGCATTGCAGAAAACATTTTATTTCATAAGACATAAGCATGTTTCAGTTTGGCAAGATTTGCACTGAATACTGAATGAAACAGCTTTCTCTAATAGAGAGAAAAGCTTTTGAGCAGATTTGGGCTTGATTTCACTTCATTTGAACAGAAACACTATTTCAACATTACTGGACTCAGAAAGCTGTAAACTGACAATCTTGATCATTGCAGTCCTAACATTAGTTTTTGTGCATATAACTTCTAACACATTAAAAACTGTCTTACAGCATTGCAGAAAACATTGTACTTCATAAGGCATACGCTTGTTTCAGTTTGGCAAGATTTGCACTGAATATTGAATGAAACAGCTTTCTCTAATAGAGAGAAAAGCTTTTGAGCAGATTTGGGCTTGATTTCACTTCATTTGAACAGAAACACTATTTCAACATTACTGGACTCAGAAAGCTGTAAACTGACAATCTTGATCATTCCAGTCCTAACATTAGTTTTTGTGTATATAACTTCTAACACATTAAAAACTGTCTTACAGCATTGCAGAAAACATTTTATTTCATAAGACATAAGCATGTTTCAGTTTGGCAAGATTTGCACTGAATACTGAATGAAACAGCTTTCTCTAATAGAGAGAAAAGCTTTTGAGCAGATTTGGGCTTGATTTCACTTCATTTGAACAGAAACACTATTTCAGCATTACTGGACTCAGAAAGCTGTAAACTGACAATCTTGATCATTGAAGTCCTAACATAAGTTTTTGTGCATATAACTTCTAACACATTAAAAGCTGTCTTACAGCATTGCAGAAAACATTGTACTTCATAAGACATGAGCTTGTTTCAGTTTGGCAAGATTTGCACTGAATACTGAATGAAACAGCTTTATCTAATAGAGAGAAAAGCTTTTGAGCAGATTTGGGCTTGATTTCACTTCATTTCAACAGAAACACTATTTCAGCATTACTGGACTCAGAAAGCTGTAAACTGACAATCTTGATCATTGAAGTCCTAACATAAGTTTTTGTGCATATAACTTCTAACACATTAAAAACTGTCTTACAGCATTGCAGAAAACATTGTACTTCATAAGGCATACGCTTGTTTCAGTTTGGCAAGATTTGCACTGAATATTGAATGAAACAGCTTTCTCTAATAGAGAGAAAAGCTTTTGAGCAGATTTGGGCTTGATTTCACTTCATTTGAACAGAAACACTATTTCAACATTACTGGACTCAGAAAGCTGTAAACTGACAATCTTGATCATTGCAGTCCTAACATTAGTTTTTGTGTATATAACTTCTAACACATTAAAAACTGTCTTACAGCATTGCAGAAAACATTGTACTTCATAAGGCATACGCTTGTTTCAGTTTGGCAAGATTTGCACTGAATATTGAATGAAACAGCTTTCTCTAATAGAGAGAAAAGCTTTTGAGCAGATTTGGGCTTGATTTCACTTCATTTGAACAGAAACACTATTTCAACATTACTGGACTCAGAAAGCTGTAAACTGACAATCTTGATCATTGCAGTCCTAACATTAGTTTTTGTGTATATAACTTCTAACACATTAAAAACTGTCTTACAGCATTGCAGAAAACATTTTATTTCATAAGACATAAGCATGTTTCAGTTTGGCAAGATTTGCACTGAATACTGAATGAAACAGCTTTCTCTAATAGAGAGAAAAGCTTTTGAGCAGATTTGGGCTTGATTTCACTTCATTTGAACAGAAACACTATTTCAGCATTACTGGACTCAGAAAGCTGTAAACTGACAATCTTGATCATTGAAGTCCTAACATAAGTTTTTGTGCATATAACTTCTAACACATTAAAAGCTGTCTTACAGCATTGCAGAAAACATTGTACTTCATAAGACATGAGCTTGTTTCAGTTTGGCAAGATTTGCACTGAATACTGAATGAAACAGCTTTATCTAATAGAGAGAAAAGCTTTTGAGCAGATTTGGGCTTGATTTCACTTCATTTCAACAGAAACACTATTTCAGCATTACTGGACTCAGAAAGCTGTAAACTGACAATCTTGATCATTGAAGTCCTAACATAAGTTTTTGTGCATATAACTTCTAACACATTAAAAGCTGTCTTACAGCATTGCAGAAAACATTGTACTTCATAAGACATAAGCTTGTTTCAGTTTGGCAAGATTTGCACTGAATACTGAATGAAACAGCTTTATCTAATAGAGTAAAAAGCTTTTGAGCAGATTTGGGCTTGATTTCACTTCATTTCAACAGAAACACTATTTCAGCATTACTGGACTCAGAAAGCTGTAAACTGACAATCTTGATCATTGAAGTCCTAACATTAGTTTTTGTGCATATAACTTCTAACACATTAAAAACTGTCTTACAGCATTGCAGAAAACATTGTACTTCATAAGACATAAGCTTGTTTCAGTTTGGCAAGATTTGCACTGAATACTGAATGAAACAGCTTTATCTAATAGAGAGAAAAGCTTTTGAGCAGATTTGGGCTTGATTTCACTTCATTTCAACAGAAACACTATTTCAGCATTACTGGACTCAGAAAGCTGTAAACTGACAATCTTGATCATTGAAGTCCTAACAGAAGTTTTTGTGCATATAACTTCTAACACATTAAAAACTGTCTTACAGCATTGCAGAAAACATTGTACTTCATAAGACATAAGCTTGTTTCAGTTTGGCAAGATTTGCACTGAATACTGAATGAAACAGCTTTATCTAATAGAGAGAAAAGCTTTTGAGCAGATTTGGGCTTGATTTCACTTCATTTGAACAGAAACACTATTTCAGCATTACTGGACTCAGAAAGCTGTAAACTGACAATCTTGATCATTGAAGTCCTAACATTAGTTTTTGTGCATATAACTTCTAACACATTAAAAACTGTCTTACAGCATTGCAGAAAACATTTTACTTCATAAGACATAAGCTTGTTTCAGTTTGGCAAGATTTGCACTGAATACTGAATGAAACAGCTTTATCTAATAGAGAGAAAAGCTTTTGAGCAGATTTGGGCTTGATTTCACTTCATTTGAACAGAAACACTATTTCAACATTACTGGACTCAGAAAGCTGTAAACTGACAATCTTGATCATTGCAGTCCTAACATTAGTTTTTGTGCATATAACTTCTAACACATTAAAAACTGTCTTACAGCATTGCAGAAAACATTGTACTTCATAAGGCATACGCTTGTTTCAGTTTGGCAAGATTTGCACTGAATATTGAATGAAACAGCTTTCTCTAATAGAGAGAAAAGCTTTTGAGCAGATTTGGGCTTGATTTCACTTCATTTGAACAGAAACACTATTTCAACATTACTGGACTCAGAAAGCTGTAAACTGACAATCTTGATCATTGCAGTCCTAACATTAGTTTTTGTGTATATAACTTCTAACACATTAAAAACTGTCTTACAGCATTGCAGAAAACATTTTATTTCATAAGACATAAGCATGTTTCAGTTTGGCAAGATTTGCACTGAATACTGAATGAAACAGCTTTCTCTAATAGAGAGAAAAGCTTTTGAGCAGATTTGGGCTTGATTTCACTTCATTTGAACAGAAACACTATTTCAACATTACTGGACTCAGAAAGCTGTAAACTGACAATCTTGATCATTGCAGTCCTAACATTAGTTTTTGTGCATATAACTTCTAACACATTAAAAACTGTCTTACAGCATTGCAGAAAACATTGTACTTCATAAGGCATACGCTTGTTTCAGTTTGGCAAGATTTGCACTGAATATTGAATGAAACAGCTTTCTCTAATAGAGAGAAAAGCTTTTGAGCAGATTTGGGCTTGATTTCACTTCATTTGAACAGAAACACTATTTCAACATTACTGGACTCAGAAAGCTGTAAACTGACAATCTTGATCATTCCAGTCCTAACATTAGTTTTTGTGTATATAACTTCTAACACATTAAAAACTGTCTTACAGCATTGCAGAAAACATTTTATTTCATAAGACATAAGCATGTTTCAGTTTGGCAAGATTTGCACTGAATACTGAATGAAACAGCTTTCTCTAATAGAGAGAAAAGCTTTTGAGCAGATTTGGGGTTGATTTCACTTCATTTGAACAGAAACACTATTTCAACATTACTGGACTCAGAAAGCTGTAAACTGACAATCTTGATCATTGCAGTCCTAACATTAGTTTTTGTGCATATAACTTCTAACACATTAAAAACTGTCTTACAGCATTGCAGAAAACATTGTACTTCATAAGGCATACGCTTGTTTCAGTTTGGCAAGATTTGCACTGAATATTGAATGAAACAGCTTTCTCTAATAGAGAGAAAAGCTTTTGAGCAGATTTGGGCTTGATTTCACTTCATTTGAACAGAAACACTATTTCAACATTACTGGACTCAGAAAGCTGTAAACTGACAATCTTGATCATTCCAGTCCTAACATTAGTTTTTGTGTATATAACTTCTAACACATTAAAAACTGTCTTACAGCATTGCAGAAAACATTTTATTTCATAAGACATAAGCATGTTTCAGTTTGGCAAGATTTGCACTGAATACTGAATGAAACAGCTTTCTCTAATAGAGAGAAAAGCTTTTGAGCAGATTTGGGCTTGATTTCACTTCATTTGAACAGAAACACTATTTCAGCATTACTGGACTCAGAAAGCTGTAAACTGACAATCTTGATCATTGAAGTCCTAACATAAGTTTTTGTGCATATAACTTCTAACACATTAAAAGCTGTCTTACAGCATTGCAGAAAACATTGTACTTCATAAGACATGAGCTTGTTTCAGTTTGGCAAGATTTGCACTGAATACTGAATGAAACAGCTTTATCTAATAGAGAGAAAAGCTTTTGAGCAGATTTGGGCTTGATTTCACTTCATTTCAACAGAAACACTATTTCAGCATTACTGGACTCAGAAAGCTGTAAACTGACAATCTTGATCATTGAAGTCCTAACATAAGTTTTTGTGCATATAACTTCTAATACATTAAAAGCTGTCTTACAGCATTGCAGAAAACATTGTACTTCATAAGACATAAGCTTGTTTCAGTTTGGCAAGATTTGCACTGAATACTGAATGAAACAGCTTTATCTAATAGAGAGAAAAGCTTTTGAGCAGATTTGGGCTTGATTTCACTTCATTTCAACAGAAACACTATTTCAGCATTACTGGACTCAGAAAGCTGTAAACTGACAATCTTGATCATTGAAGTCCTAACATTAGTTTTTGTGCATATAACTTCTAACACATTAAAAACTGTCTTACAGCATTGCAGAAAACATTGTACTTCATAAGACATAAGCTTGTTTCAGTTTGGCAAGATTTGCACTGAATACTGAATGAAACAGCTTTATCTAATAGAGAGAAAAGCTTTTGAGCAGATTTGGGCTTGATTTCACTTCATTTCAACAGAAACACTATTTCAGCATTACTGGACTCAGAAAGCTGTAAACTGACAATCTTGATCATTGAAGTCCTAACATTAGTTTTTGTGCATATAACTTCTAACACATTAAAAACTGTCTTACAGCATTGCAGAAAACATTGTACTTCATAAGACATAAGCTTGTTTCAGTTTGGCAAGATTTGCACTGAATACTGAATGAAACAGCTTTATCTAATAGAGAGAAAAGCTTTTGAGCAGATTTGGGCTTGATTTCACTTCATTTCAACAGAAACACTATTTCAGCATTACTGGACTCAGAAAGCTGTAAACTGACAATCTTGATCATTGAAGTCCTAACAGAAGTTTTTGTGCATATAACTTCTAACACATTAAAAACTGTCTTACAGCATTGCAGAAAACATTTTATTTCATAAGACATAAGCATGTTTCAGTTTGGCAAGATTTGCACTGAATACTGAATGAAACAGCTTTCTCTAATAGAGAGAAAAGCTTTTGAGCAGATTTGGGCTTGATTTCACTTCATTTGAACAGAAACACTATTTCAACATTACTGGACTCAGAAAGCTGTAAACTGACAATCTTGATCATTGCAGTCCTAACATTAGTTTTTGTGCATATAACTTCTAACACATTAAAAACTGTCTTACAGCATTGCAGAAAACATTGTACTTCATAAGGCATACGCTTGTTTCAGTTTGGCAAGATTTGCACTGAATATTGAATGAAACAGCTTTCTCTAATAGAGAGAAAAGCTTTTGAGCAGATTTGGGCTTGATTTCACTTCATTTGAACAGAAACACTATTTCAACATTACTGGACTCAGAAAGCTGTAAACTGACAATCTTGATCATTCCAGTCCTAACATTAGTTTTTGTGTATATAACTTCTAACACATTAAAAACTGTCTTACAGCATTGCAGAAAACATTTTATTTCATAAGACATAAGCATGTTTCAGTTTGGCAAGATTTGCACTGAATACTGAATGAAACAGCTTTCTCTAATAGAGAGAAAAGCTTTTGAGCAGATTTGGGGTTGATTTCACTTCATTTGAACAGAAACACTATTTCAGCATTACTGGACTCAGAAAGCTGTAAACTGACAATCTTGATCATTGAAGTCCTAACATAAGTTTTTGTGCATATAACTTCTAACACATTAAAAGCTGTCTTACAGCATTGCAGAAAACATTGTACTTCATAAGACATGAGCTTGTTTCAGTTTGGCAAGATTTGCACTGAATACTGAATGAAACAGCTTTATCTAATAGAGAGAAAAGCTTTTGAGCAGATTTGGGCTTGATTTCACTTCATTTCAACAGAAACACTATTTCAGCATTACTGGACTCAGAAAGCTGTAAACTGACAATCTTGATCATTGAAGTCCTAACATAAGTTTTTGTGCATATAACTTCTAACACATTAAAAGCTGTCTTACAGCATTGCAGAAAACATTGTACTTCATAAGACATAAGCTTGTTTCAGTTTGGCAAGATTTGCACTGAATACTGAATGAAACAGCTTTATCTAATAGAGAGAAAAGCTTTTGAGCAGATTTGGGCTTGATTTCACTTCATTTCAACAGAAACACTATTTCAGCATTACTGGACTCAGAAAGCTGTAAACTGACAATCTTGATCATTGAAGTCCTAACATTAGTTTTTGTGCATATAACTTCTAACACATTAAAAACTGTCTTACAGCATTGCAGAAAACATTGTACTTCATAAGACATAAGCTTGTTTCAGTTTGGCAAGATTTGCACTGAATACTGAATGAAACAGCTTTATCTAATAGAGAGAAAAGCTTTTGAGCAGATTTGGGCTTGATTTCACTTCATTTCAACAGAAACACTATTTCAGCATTACTGGACTCAGAAAGCTGTAAACTGACAATCTTGATCATTGAAGTCCTAACATTAGTTTTTGTGCATATAACTTCTAACACATTAAAAACTGTCTTACAGCATTGCAGAAAACATTGTACTTCATAAGGCATACGCTTGTTTCAGTTTGGCAAGATTTGCACTGAATATTGAATGAAACAGCTTTCTCTAATAGAAAGAAAAGCTTTTGAGCAGATTTGGGCTTGATTTCACTTCATTTGAACAGAAACACTATTTCAACATTACTGGACTCAGAAAGCTGTAAACTGACAATCTTGATCATTGCAGTCCTAACATTAGTTTTTGTGTATATAACTTCTAACACATTAAAAACTGTCTTACAGCATTGCAGAAAACATTTTATTTCATAAGACATAAGCATGTTTCAGTTTGGCAAGATTTGCACTGAATACTGAATGAAACAGCTTTCTCTAATAGAGAGAAAAGCTTTTGAGCAGATTTGGGCTTGATTTCACTTCATTTGAACAGAAACACTATTTCAGCATTACTGGACTCAGAAAGCTGTAAACTGACAATCTTGGTCATTGAAGTCCTAACATAAGTTTTTGTGCATATAACTTCTAACACATTAAAAACTGTCTTACAGCATTGCAGAAAACATTGTACTTCATAAGACATAAGCTTGTTTCAGTTTGGCAAGATTTGCACTGAATACTGAATGAAACAGCTTTATCTAATAGAGAGAAAAGCTTTTGAGCAGATTTGGGCTTGATTTCACTTCATTTCAACAGAAACACTATTTCAGCATTACTGGACTCAGAAAGCTGTAAACTGACAATCTTGATCATTGAAGTCCTAACATAAGTTTTTGTGCATATAACTTCTAACACATTAAAAACTGTCTTACAGCATTGCAGAAAACATTGTACTTCAAAAGACATAAGCTTGTTTCAGTTTGGCAAGATTTGCACTGAATACTGAATGAAACAGCTTTATCTAATAGAGAGAAAAGCTTTTGAGCAGATTTGGGCTTGATTTCACTTCATTTAAACAGAAACACTATTTCAGCATTACTGGACTCAGAAAGCTGTAAACTGACAATCTTGATCATTGAAGTCCTAACATTAGTTTTTGTGCATATAACTTCTAACACATTAAAAACTGTCTTACAGCATTGCAGAAAACATTGTACTTCATAAGACATAAGCTTGTTTCAGTTTGGCAAGATTTGCACTGAATACTGAATGAAACAGCTTTATCTAATAGAGAGAAAAGCTTTTGAGCAGATTTGGGCTTGATTTCACTTCATTTCAACAGAAACACTATTTCAGCATTACTGGACTCAGAAAGCTGTAAACTGACAATCTTGATCATTGAAGTCCTAACATAAGTTTTTGTGCAAATAACTTCTAACACATTAAAAACTGTCTTACAGCATTGCAGAAAACATTGTACTTCATAAGGCATAAGCTTGTTTCAGTTTGGCAAGATTTGCACTGAATATTGAATGAAACAGCTTTCTCTAATAGAGAGAAAAGCTTTTGAGCAGATTTGGGCTTGATTTCACTTCATTTGAACAGAAACACTATTTCAACATTACTGGACTCAGAAAGCTGTAAACTGACAATCTTGATCATTGCAGTCCTAACATTAGTTTTTGTGTATATAACTTCTAACACATTAAAAACTGTCTTACAGCATTGCAGAAAACATTGTACTTCATAAGGCATACGCTTGTTTCAGTTTGGCAAGATTTGCACTGAATATTGAATGAAACAGCTTTCTCTAATAGAGAGAAAAGCTTTTGAGCAGATTTGTGCTTGATTTCACTTCATTTGAACAGAAACACTATTTCAACATTACTGGACTCAGAAAGCTGTAAACTGACAATCTTGATCATTGCAGTCCTAACATTAGTTTTTGTGTATATAACTTCTAACACATTAAAAACTGTCTTACAGCATTGCAGAAAACATTTTATTTCATAAGACATAAGCATGTTTCAGTTTGGCAAGATTTGCACTGAATACTGAATGAAACAGCTTTCTCTAATAGAGAGAAAAGCTTTTGAGCAGATTTGGGCTTGATTTCACTTCATTTGAACAGAAACACTATTTCAACATTACTGGACTCAGAAAGCTGTAAACTGACAATCTTGATCATTGCAGTCCTAACATTAGTTTTTGTGCATATAACTTCTAACACATTAAAAACTGTCTTACAGCATTGCAGAAAACATTGTACTTCATAAGGCATACGCTTGTTTCAGTTTGGCAAGATTTGCACTGAATATTGAATGAAACAGCTTTCTCTAATAGAGAGAAAAGCTTTTGAGCAGATTTGGGCTTGATTTCACTTCATTTGAACAGAAACACTATTTCAACATTACTGGACTCAGAAAGCTGTAAACTGACAATCTTGATCATTCCAGTCCTAACATTAGTTTTTGTGTATATAACTTCTAACACATTAAAAACTGTCTTACAGCATTGCAGAAAACATTTTATTTCATAAGACATAAGCATGTTTCAGTTTGGCAAGATTTGCACTGAATACTGAATGAAACAGCTTTCTCTAATAGAGAGAAAAGCTTTTGAGCAGATTTGGGGTTGATTTCACTTCATTTGAACAGAAACACTATTTCAGCATTACTGGACTCAGAAAGCTGTAAACTGACAATCTTGATCATTGAAGTCCTAACATAAGTTTTTGTGCATATAACTTCTAACACATTAAAAGCTGTCTTACAGCATTGCAGAAAACATTGTACTTCATAAGACATGAGCTTGTTTCAGTTTGGCAAGATTTGCACTGAATACTGAATGAAACAGCTTTATCTAATAGAGAGAAAAGCTTTTGAGCAGATTTGGGCTTGATTTCACTTCATTTCAACAGAAACACTATTTCAGCATTACTGGACTCAGAAAGCTGTAAACTGACAATCTTGATCATTGAAGTCCTAACATAAGTTTTTGTGCATATAACTTCTAACACATTAAAAGCTGTCTTACAGCATTGCAGAAAACATTGTACTTCATAAGACATAAGCTTGTTTCAGTTTGGCAAGATTTGCACTGAATACTGAATGAAACAGCTTTATCTAATAGAGAGAAAAGCTTTTGAGCAGATTTGGGCTTGATTTCACTTCATTTCAACAGAAACACTATTTCAGCATTACTGGACTCAGAAAGCTGTAAACTGACAATCTTGATCATTGAAGTCCTAACATTAGTTTTTGTGCATATAACTTCTAACACATTAAAAACTGTCTTACAGCATTGCAGAAAACATTGTACTTCATAAGACATAAGCTTGTTTCAGTTTGGCAAGATTTGCACTGAATACTGAATGAAACAGCTTTATCTAATAGAGAGAAAAGCTTTTGAGCAGATTTGGGCTTGATTTCACTTCATTTCAACAGAAACACTATTTCAGCATTACTGGACTCAGAAAGCTGTAAACTGACAATCTTGATCATTGAAGTCCTAACATTAGTTTTTGTGCATATAACTTCTAACACATTAAAAACTGTCTTACAGCATTGCAGAAAACATTGTACTTCATAAGGCATACGCTTGTTTCAGTTTGGCAAGATTTGCACTGAATATTGAATGAAACAGCTTTCTCTAATAGAAAGAAAAGCTTTTGAGCAGATTTGGGCTTGATTTCACTTCATTTGAACAGAAACACTATTTCAACATTACTGGACTCAGAAAGCTGTAAACTGACAATCTTGATCATTGCAGTCCTAACATTAGTTTTTGTGTATATAACTTCTAACACATTAAAAACTGTCTTACAGCATTGCAGAAAACATTTTATTTCATAAGACATAAGCATGTTTCAGTTTGGCAAGATTTGCACTGAATACTGAATGAAACAGCTTTATCTAATAGAGAGAAAAGCTTTTGAGCAGATTTGGGCTTGATTTCACTTCATTTCAACAGAAACACTATTTCAGCATTACTGGACTCAGAAAGCTGTAAACTGACAATCTTGATCATTGAAGTCCTAACATTAGTTTTTGTGCATATAACTTCTAACACATTAAAAACTGTCTTACAGCATTGCAGAAAACATTGTACTTCATAAGACATAAGCTTGTTTCAGTTTGGCAAGATTTGCACTGAATACTGAATGAAACAGCTTTATCTAATAGAGAGAAAAGCTTTTGAGCAGATTTGGGCTTGATTTCACTTCATTTCAACAGAAACACTATTTCAGCATTACTGGACTCAGAAAGCTGTAAACTGACAATCTTGATCATTGAAGTCCTAACATTAGTTTTTGTGCATATAACTTCTAACACATTAAAAACTGTCTTACAGCATTGCAGAAAACATTGTACTTCATAAGACATAAGCTTGTTTCAGTTTGGCAAGATTTGCACTGAATACTGAATGAAACAGCTTTATCTAATAGAGAGAAAAGCTTTTGAGCAGATTTGGGCTTGATTTCACTTCATTTCAACAGAAACACTATTTCAGCATTACTGGACTCAGAAAGCTGTAAACTGACAATCTTGATCATTGAAGTCCTAACATAAGTTTTTGTGCATATAACTTCTAACACATTAAAAACTGTCTTACAGCATTGCAGAAAACATTGTACTTCATAAGACATAAGCTTGTTTCAGTTTGGCAAGATTTGCACTGAATACTGAATGAAACAGCTTTATCTAATAGAGAGAAAAGCTTTTGAGCAGATTTGGGCTTGATTTCACTTCATTTGAACAGAAACACTATTTCAACATTACTGGACTCAGAAAGCTGTAAACTGACAATCTTGATCATTGCAGTCCTAACATTAGTTTTTGTGCATATAACTTCTAACACATTAAAAACTGTCTTACAGCATTGCAGAAAACATTGTACTTCATAAGGCATACGCTTGTTTCAGTTTGGCAAGATTTGCACTGAATATTGAATGAAACAGCTTTCTCTAATAGAGAGAAAAGCTTTTGAGCAGATTTGGGCTTGATTTCACTTCATTTGAACAGAAACACTATTTCAACATTACTGGACTCAGAAAGCTGTAAACTGACAATCTTGATCATTGCAGTCCTAACATTAGTTTTTGTGTATATAACTTCTAACACATTAAAAACTGTCTAACAGCATTGCAGAAAACATTTTATTTCATAAGACATAAGCATGTTTCAGTTTGGCAAGATTTGTACTGAATACTGAATGAAACAGCTTTCTCTAATAGAGAGAAAAGCTTTTGAGCAGATTTGGGCTTCATTTCACTTCATTTGAACAGAAACACTATTTCAGCATTACTGGACTCAGAAAGCTGTAAACTGACAATCTTGATCATTGAAGTCCTAACATAAGTTTTTGTGCATATAACTTCTAACACATTAAAAACTGTCTTACAGCATTGCAGAAAACATTGTACTTCATAAGACATAAGCTTGTTTCAGTTTGGCAAGATTTGCACTGAATACTGAATGAAACAGCTTTATCTAATAGAGAGAAAAGCTTTTGAGCATATTTGGGCTTGATTTCACTTCATTTGAACAGAAACACTATTTCAACATTACTGGACTCAGAAAGCTGTAAACTGACAATCTTGATCATTCCAGTCCTAACATTAGTTTTTGTGTATATAACTTCTAACACATTAAAAACTGTCTTACAGCATTGCAGAAAACATTTTATTTCATAAGACATAAGCATGTTTCAGTTTGGCAAGATTTGCACTGAATACTGAATGAAACAGCTTTCTCTAATAGAGAGAAAAGCTTTTGAGCAGATTTGGGCTTGATTTCACTTCATTTGAACAGAAACACTATTTCAGCATTACTGGACTCAGAAAGCTGTAAACTGACAATCTTGATCATTGAAGTCCTAACATAAGTTTTTGTGCATATAACTTCTAACACATTAAAAACTGTCTTACAGCATTGCAGAAAACATTGTACTTCATAAGGCATAAGCTTCTTTCAGTTTGGCAAGATTTGCACTGAATACTGAATGAAACAGCTTTATCTAATAGAGAGAAAAGCTTTTGAGCAGACTTGGGCTTGATTTCACTTCATTTCAACAGAAACACTATTTCAGCATTACTGGACTCAGAAAGCTGTAAACTGACAATCTTGATCATTGAAGTCCTAACATAAGTTTTTGTGCATATAACTTCTAACACATTAAAAACTGTCTTACAGCATTGCAGAAAACATTGTACTTCATAAAACATAAGCTTGTTTCAGTTTGGCAAGATTTGCACTGAATACTGAATGAAACAGCTTTATCTAATAGCGAGAAAAGCTTTTGAGCAGATTTGGGCTTGATTTCACTTCATTTGAACAGAAACACTATTTCAGCATTACTGGACTCAGAAAGCTGTAAACTGACAATCTTGATCATTGAAGTCCTAACATTAGTTTTTGTGCATATAACTTCTAACACATTAAAAACTGTCTTACAGCATTGCAGAAAACATTGTACTTCATAAGGCATACGCTTGTTTCAGTTTGGCAAGATTTGCACTGCATATTGAATGAAACAGCTTTCTCTAATAGACAGAAAAGCTTTTGAGCAGATTTGGGCTTGATTACACTTCATTTGAACAGAAACACTATTTCAACATTACTGGACTCAGAAAGCTGTAAACTGACAATCTTGATCATTGCAGTCCTAACATTAGTTTTTGTGCATATAACTTCTAACACATTAAAAACTGTCTTACAGCATTGCAGAAAACATTGTACTTCATAAGGCATACGCTTGTTTCAGTTTGGCAAGATTTGCACTGAATATTGAATGAAACAGCTTTCTCTAATAGAGAGAAAAGCTTTTGAGCAGATTTGTGCTTGATTTCACTTCATTTGAACAGAAACACTATTTCAACATTACTGGACTCAGAAAGCTGTAAACTGACAATCTTGATCATTGCAGTCCTAACATTAGTTTTTGTGTATATAACTTCTAACACATTAAAAACTGTCTTACAGCATTGCAGAAAACATTTTATTTCATAAGACATAAGCATGTTTCAGTTTGGCAAGATTTGCACTGAATACTGAATGAAACAGCTTTCTCTAATAGAGAGAAAAGCTTTTGAGCAGATTTGGGCTTGATTTCACTTCATTTGAACAGAAACACTATTTCAACATTACTGGACTCAGAAAGCTGTAAACTGACAATCTTGATCATTGCAGTCCTAACATTAGTTTTTGTGCATATAACTTCTAACACATTAAAAACTGTCTTACAGCATTGCAGAAAACATTGTACTTCATAAGGCATACGCTTGTTTCAGTTTGGCAAGATTTGCACTGAATATTGAATGAAACAGCTTTCTCTAATAGAGAGAAAAGCTTTTGAGCAGATTTGGGCTTGATTTCACTTCATTTGAACAGAAACACTATTTCAACATTACTGGACTCAGAAAGCTGTAAACTGACAATCTTGATCATTCCAGTCCTAACATTAGTTTTTGTGTATATAACTTCTAACACATTAAAAACTGTCTTACAGCATTGCAGAAAACATTTTATTTCATAAGACATAAGCATGTTTCAGTTTGGCAAGATTTGCACTGAATACTGAATGAAACAGCTTTCTCTAATAGAGAGAAAAGCTTTTGAGCAGATTTGGGGTTGATTTCACTTCATTTGAACAGAAACACTATTTCAGCATTACTGGACTCAGAAAGCTGTAAACTGACAATCTTGATCATTGAAGTCCTAACATAAGTTTTTGTGCATATAACTTCTAACACATTAAAAGCTGTCTTACAGCATTGCAGAAAACATTGTACTTCATAAGACATGAGCTTGTTTCAGTTTGGCAAGATTTGCACTGAATACTGAATGAAACAGCTTTATCTAATAGAGAGAAAAGCTTTTGAGCAGATTTGGGCTTGATTTCACTTCATTTCAACAGAAACACTATTTCAGCATTACTGGACTCAGAAAGCTGTAAACTGACAATCTTGATCATTGAAGTCCTAACATAAGTTTTTGTGCATATAACTTCTAACACATTAAAAGCTGTCTTACAGCATTGCAGAAAACATTGTACTTCATAAGACATAAGCTTGTTTCAGTTTGGCAAGATTTGCACTGAATACTGAATGAAACAGCTTTATCTAATAGAGAGAAAAGCTTTTGAGCAGATTTGGGCTTGATTTCACTTCATTTCAACAGAAACACTATTTCAGCATTACTGGACTCAGAAAGCTGTAAACTGACAATCTTGATCATTGAAGTCCTAACATTAGTTTTTGTGCATATAACTTCTAACACATTAAAAACTGTCTTACAGCATTGCAGAAAACATTGTACTTCATAAGACATAAGCTTGTTTCAGTTTGGCAAGATTTGCACTGAATACTGAATGAAACAGCTTTATCTAATAGAGAGAAAAGCTTTTGAGCAGATTTGGGCTTGATTTCACTTCATTTCAACAGAAACACTATTTCAGCATTACTGGACTCAGAAAGCTGTAAACTGACAATCTTGATCATTGAAGTCCTAACATTAGTTTTTGTGCATATAACTTCTAACACATTAAAAACTGTCTTACAGCATTGCAGAAAACATTGTACTTCATAAGGCATACGCTTGTTTCAGTTTGGCAAGATTTGCACTGAATATTGAATGAAACAGCTTTCTCTAATAGAAAGAAAAGCTTTTGAGCAGATTTGGGCTTGATTTCACTTCATTTGAACAGAAACACTATTTCAACATTACTGGACTCAGAAAGCTGTAAACTGACAATCTTGATCATTGCAGTCCTAACATTAGTTTTTGTGTATATAACTTCTAACACATTAAAAACTGTCTTACAGCATTGCAGAAAACATTTTATTTCATAAGACATAAGCATGTTTCAGTTTGGCAAGATTTGCACTGAATACTGAATGAAACAGCTTT
Organism: Carassius gibelio; assembly: GCF_023724105.1. Lineage (NCBI taxonomy): Eukaryota > Metazoa > Chordata > Actinopteri > Cypriniformes > Cyprinidae > Carassius > Carassius gibelio. Next base: position 649,781 of record NC_068376.1, on the reverse strand, counting down.
CTCTAATAGAGAGAAAAGCTTTTGAGCAGATTTGGGCTTGATTTCACTTCATTTGAACAGAAACACTATTTCAGCATTACTGGACTCAGAAAGCTGTAAACTGACAATCTTGGTCATTGAAGTCCTAACATAAGTTTTTGTGCATATAACTTCTAACACATTAAAAACTGTCTTACAGCATTGCAGAAAACATTGTACTTCATAAGACATAAGCTTGTTTCAGTTTGGCAAGATTTGCACTGAATACTGAATGAAACAGCTTTATCTAATAGAGAGAAAAGCTTTTGAGCAGATTTGGGCTTGATTTCACTTCATTTCAACAGAAACACTATTTCAGCATTACTGGACTCAGAAAGCTGTAAACTGACAATCTTGATCATTGAAGTCCTAACATAAGTTTTTGTGCATATAACTTCTAACACATTAAAAACTGTCTTACAGCATTGCAGAAAACATTGTACTTCAAAAGACATAAGCTTGTTTCAGTTTGGCAAGATTTGCACTGAATACTGAATGAAACAGCTTTATCTAATAGAGAGAAAAGCTTTTGAGCAGATTTGGGCTTGATTTCACTTCATTTAAACAGAAACACTATTTCAGCATTACTGGACTCAGAAAGCTGTAAACTGACAATCTTGATCATTGAAGTCCTAACATTAGTTTTTGTGCATATAACTTCTAACACATTAAAAACTGTCTTACAGCATTGCAGAAAACATTGTACTTCATAAGACATAAGCTTGTTTCAGTTTGGCAAGATTTGCACTGAATACTGAATGAAACAGCTTTATCTAATAGAGAGAAAAGCTTTTGAGCAGATTTGGGCTTGATTTCACTTCATTTCAACAGAAACACTATTTCAGCATTACTGGACTCAGAAAGCTGTAAACTGACAATCTTGATCATTGAAGTCCTAACATAAGTTTTTGTGCAAATAACTTCTAACACATTAAAAACTGTCTTACAGCATTGCAGAAAACATTGTACTTCATAAGGCATAAGCTTGTTTCAGTTTGGCAAGATTTGCACTGAATATTGAATGAAACAGCTTTCTCTAATAGAGAGAAAAGCTTTTGAGCAGATTTGGGCTTGATTTCACTTCATTTGAACAGAAACACTATTTCAACATTACTGGACTCAGAAAGCTGTAAACTGACAATCTTGATCATTGCAGTCCTAACATTAGTTTTTGTGTATATAACTTCTAACACATTAAAAACTGTCTTACAGCATTGCAGAAAACATTGTACTTCATAAGACATAAGCTTGTTTCAGTTTGGCAAGATTTGCACTGAATACTGAATGAAACAGCTTTATCTAATAGAGAGAAAAGCTTTTGAGAAGATTTGGGCTTGATTTCACTTCATTTCAACAGAAACACTATTTCAGCATTACTGGACTCAGAAAGCTGTAAACTGACAATCTTGATCATTGAAGTCCTAACATTAGTTTTTGTGCATATAACTTCTAACACATTAAAAACTGTCTTACAGCATTGCAGAAAACATTGTACTTCATAAGACATAAGCTTGTTTCAGTTTGGCAAGATTTGCACTGAATACTGAATGAAACAGCTTTATCTAATAGAGAAAAAAGCTTTTGAGCAGATTTGGGCTTGATTTCACTTCATTTCAACAGAAACACTATTTCAGCATTACTGGACTCAGAAAGCTGTAAACTGACAATCTTGATCATTGAAGTCCTAACATAAGTTTTTGTGCATATAACTTCTAACACATTAAAAACTGTCTTACAGCATTGCAGAAAACATTGTACTTCATAAGACATAAGCTTGTTTCAGTTTGGCAAGATTTGCACTGAATACTGAATGAAACAGCTTTATCTAATAGAGAGAAAAGCTTTTGAGCAGATTTGGGCTTGATTTCACTTCATTTGAACAGAAACACTATTTCAACATTACTGGACTCAGAAAGCTGTAAACTGACAATCTTGATCATTGCAGTCCTAACATTAGTTTTTGTGCATATAACTTCTAACACATTAAAAACTGTCTTACAGCATTGCAGAAAACATTTTATTTCATAAGACATAAGCATGTTTCAGTTTGGCAAGATTTGCACTAAATACTGAATGAAACAGCTTTCTCTAATAGAGAGAAAAGCTTTTGAGCAGATTTGGGCTTGATTTCACTTCATTTGAACAGAAACACTATTTCAGCCTTACTGGACTCAGAAAGCTGTAAACTGACAATCTTGATCATTGAAGTCCTAACATAAGTTTTTGTGCATATAACTTCTAACACATTAAAAACTGTCTTACAGCATTGCAGAAAACATTGTACTTCATAAGGCATAAGCTTGTTTCAGTTTGGCAAGATTTGCACTGAATACTCAATGAAACCGCATTCTCTATTAGAGAGAAAAGCTTTTGAGCAGATTTGGGCTTGATTTCACTTCATTTGAACAGAAACACTATTTCAGCATTACTGGACTCAGAAAGCTGTAAACTGACAATCTTGATCATTGAAGTCCTAACATAAGTTTTTGTGCATATAACTTCTAACACATTAAAAACTGTCTTACAGCATTGCAGAAAACATTGTACTTCATAAGGCATAAGCTTGTTTCAGTTTGGCAAGATTTGCACTGAATACTGAATGAAACAGCTTTATCTAATAGAGAGAAAAGCTTTTGAGCAGATTTGGGCTTGATTTCACTTCATTTCAACAGAAACACTATTTCAGCATTACTGGACTCAGAAAGCTGTAAACTGACAATCTTGATCATTGAAGTCCTAACATAAGTTTTTGTGCATATAACTTCTAACACATTAAAAACTGTCTTACAGCATTGCAGAAAACATTGTACTTCATAAGACATAAGCTTGTTTCAGTTTGGCAAGATTTGCACTGAATACTGAATGAAACAGCTTTATCTAATAGAGAGAAAAGCTTTTGAGCAGATTTGGGCTTGATTTCACTTCATTTCAACAGAAACACTATTTCAGCATTACTGGACTCAGAAAGCTGTAAACTGACAATCTTGATCATTGAAGTCCTAACATAAGTTTTTGTGCAAATAACTTCTAACACATTAAAAACTGTCTTACAGCATTGCAGAAAACATTGTACTTCATAAGGCATAAGCTTGTTTCAGTTTGGCAAGATTTGCACTGAATATTGAATGAAACAGCTTTCTCTAATAGAGAGAAAAGCTTTTGAGCAGATTTGGGCTTGATTTCACTTCATTTGAACAGAAACACTATTTCAACATTACTGGACTCAGAAAGCTGTAAACTGACAATCTTGATCATTGCAGTCCTAACATTAATTTTTGTGTATATAACTTCTAACACATTAAAAACTGTCTTACAGCATTGCAGAAAACATTGTACTTCATAAGGCATACGCTTGTTTCAGTTTGGCAAGATTTGCACTGAATATTGAATGAAACAGCTTTCTCTAATAGAGAGAAAAGCTTTTGAGCAGATTTGGGCTTGATTTCACTTCATTTGAACAGAAACACTATTTCAACATTACTGGACTCAGAAAGCTGTAAACTGACAATCTTGATCATTGCAGTCCTAACATTAGTTTTTGTGTATATAACTTCTAACACATTAAAAACTGTCTTACAGCATTGCAGAAAACATTTTATTTCATAAGACATAAGCATGTTTCAGTTTGGCAAGATTTGCACTGAATACTGAATGAAACAGCTTTCTCTAATAGAGAGAAAAGCTTTTGAGCAGATTTGGGCTTGATTTCACTTCATTTGAACAGAAACACTATTTCAGCATTACTGGACTCAGAAAGCTGTAAACTGACAATCTTGATCATTGAAGTCCTAACATAAGTTTTTGTGCATATAACTTCTAACACATTAAAAGCTGTCTTACAGCATTGCAGAAAACATTGTACTTCATAAGACATGAGCTTGTTTCAGTTTGGCAAGATTTGCACTGAATACTGAATGAAACAGCTTTCTCTAATAGAGAGACAAGCTTTTGAGCAGATTTGGGCTTGATTTCACTTCATTTCAACAGAAACACTATTTCAGCATTACTGGACTCAGAAAGCTGTAAACTGACAACCTTGATCATTGAAGTCCTAACATAAGTTTTTGTGCATATAACTTCTAACACATTAAAAGCTGTCTTACAGCATTGCAGAAAACATTGTACTTCATAAGACATAAGCTTGTTTCAGTTTGGCAAGATTTGCACTGAATACTGAATGAAACAGCTTTATCTAATAGAGAGAAAAGCTTTTGAGCAGATTTGGGCTTGATTTCACTTCATTTCAACAGAAACACTATTTCAGCATTACTGGACTCAGAAAGCTGTAAACTGACAATCTTGATCATTGAAGTCCTAACATTAGTTTTTGTGCATATAACTTCTAACACATTAAAAACTGTCTTACAGCATTGCAGAAAACATTGTACTTCATAAGACATAAGCTTGTTTCAGTTTGGCAAGATTTGCACTGAATACTGAATGAAACAGCTTTATCTAATAGAGAGAAAAGCTTTTGAGCAGATTTGGGCTTGATTTCACTTCATTTCAACAGAAACACTATTTCAGCATTACTGGACTCAGAAAGCTGTAAACTGACAATCTTGATCATTGAAGTCCTAACAGAAGTTTTTGTGCATATAACTTCTAACACATTAAAAACTGTCTTACAGCATTGCAGAAAACATTGTACTTCATAAGACATAAGCTTGTTTCAGTTTGGCAAGATTTGCACTGAATACTGAATGAAACAGCTTTATCTAATAGAGAGAAAAGCTTTTGAGCAGATTTGGGCTTGATTTCACTTCATTTGAACAGAAACACTATTTCAGCATTACTGGACTCAGAAAGCTGTAAACTGACAATCTTGATCATTGAAGTCCTAACATTAGTTTTTGTGCATATAACTTCTAACACATTAAAAACTGTCTTACAGCATTGCAGAAAACATTTTACTTCATAAGACATAAGCTTGTTTCAGTTTGGCAAGATTTGCACTGAATACTGAATGAAACAGCTTTATCTAATAGAGAGAAAAGCTTTTGAGCAGATTTGGGCTTGATTTCACTTCATTTGAACAGAAACACTATTTCAACATTACTGGACTCAGAAAGCTGTAAACTGACAATCTTGATCATTGCAGTCCTAACATTAGTTTTTGTGCATATAACTTCTAACACATTAAAAACTGTCTTACAGCATTGCAGAAAACATTGTACTTCATAAGGCATACGCTTGTTTCAGTTTGGCAAGATTTGCACTGAATATTGAATGAAACAGCTTTCTCTAATAGAGAGAAAAGCTTTTGAGCAGATTTGGGCTTGATTTCACTTCATTTGAACAGAAACACTATTTCAACATTACTGGACTCAGAAAGCTGTAAACTGACAATCTTGATCATTGCAGTCCTAACATTAGTTTTTGTGTATATAACTTCTAACACATTAAAAACTGTCTTACAGCATTGCAGAAAACATTTTATTTCATAAGACATAAGCATGTTTCAGTTTGGCAAGATTTGCACTGAATACTGAATGAAACAGCTTTCTCTAATAGAGAGAAAAGCTTTTGAGCAGATTTGGGCTTGATTTCACTTCATTTGAACAGAAACACTATTTCAACATTACTGGACTCAGAAAGCTGTAAACTGACAATCTTGATCATTCCAGTCCTAACATTAGTTTTTGTGTATATAACTTCTAACACATTAAAAACTGTCTTACAGCATTGCAGAAAACATTTTATTTCATAAGACATAAGCATGTTTCAGTTTGGCAAGATTTGCACTGAATACTGAATGAAACAGCTTTCTCTAATAGAGAGAAAAGCTTTTGAGCAGATTTGGGCTTGATTTCACTTCATTTGAACAGAAACACTATTTCAGCATTACTGGACTCAGAAAGCTGTAAACTGACAATCTTGATCATTGAAGTCCTAACATAAGTTTTTGTGCATATAACTTCTAACACATTAAAAACTGTCTTACAGCATTGCAAAAAACATTTCATTTCATAAGACATAAGCTTGTTTCAGTTTGGCAAGATTTGCACTGAATACTCAATGAAACCGCATTCTCTATTAGAGAGAAAAGCTTTTGAGCAGATTTGGGCTTGATTTCACTTCATTTGAACAGAAACACTATTTCAGCATTACTGGACTCAGAAAGCTGTAAACTGACAATCTTGATCATTGAAGTCCTAACATAAGTTTTTGTGCATATAACTTCTAACACATTAAAAACTGTCTTACAGCATTGCAGAAAACATTGTACTTCATAAGGCATAAGCTTGTTTCAGTTTGGCAAGATTTGCACTGAATACTGAATGAAACAGCTTTATCTAATAGAGAGAAAAGCTTTTGAGCAGATTTGGGCTTGATTTCACTTCATTTCAACAGAAACACTATTTCAGCATTACTGGACTCAGAAAGCTGTAAACTGACAATCTTGATCATTGAAGTCCTAACATAAGTTTTTGTGCATATAACTTCTAACACATTAAAAACTGTCTTACAGCATTGCAGAAAACATTGTACTTCATAAGACATAAGCTTGTTTCAGTTTGGCAAGATTTGCACTGAATACTGAATGAAACAGCTTTATCTAATAGCGAGAAAAGCTTTTGAGCAGATTTGGGCTTGATTTCACTTCATTTGAACAGAAACACTATTTCAGCATTACTGGACTCAGAAAGCTGTAAACTGACAATCTTGATCATTGAAGTCCTAACATTAGTTTTTGTGCATATAACTTCTAACACATTAAAAACTGTCTTACAGCATTGCAGAAAACATTGTACTTCATAAGGCATAAGCTTGTTTCAGTTTGGCAAGATTTGCACTGAATATTGAATGAAACAGCTTTCTCTAATAGAGAGAAAAGCTTTTGAGCAGATTTGGGCTTGATTTCACTTCATTTGAACAGAAACACTATTTCAACATTACTGGACTCAGAAAGCTGTAAACTGACAATCTTGATCATTGCAGTCCTAACATTAGTTTTTGTGCATATAACTTCTAACACATTAAAAACTGTCTTACAGCATTGCAGAAAACATTGTACTTCATAAGGCATACGCTTGTTTCAGTTTGGCAAGATTTGCACTGCATATTGAATGAAACAGCTTTCTCTAATAGAGAGAAAAGCTTTTGAGCAGATTTGGGCTTGATTTCACTTCATTTGAACAGAAACACTATTTCAACATTACTGGACTCAGAAAGCTGTAAACTGACAATCTTGATCATTGCAGTCCTAACATTAGTTTTTGTGTATATAACTTCTAACACATTAAAAACTGTCTTACAGCATTGCAGAAAACATTTTATTTCATAAGACATAAGCATGTTTCAGTTTGGCAAGATTTGCACTGAATACTGAATGAAACAGCTTTCTCTAATAGAGAGAAAAGCTTTTGAGCAGATTTGGGCTTCATTTCACTTCATTTGAACAGAAACACTATTTCAACATTACTGGACTCAGAAAGCTGTAAACTGACAATCTTGATCATTGCAGTCCTAACATTAGTTTTTGTGCATATAACTTCTAACACATTAAAAACTGTCTTACAGCATTGCAGAAAACATTGTACTTCATAAGGCATACGCTTGTTTCAGTTTGGCAAGATTTGCACTGCATATTGAATGAAACAGCTTTCTCTAATAGAGAGAAAAGCTTTTGAGCAGATTTGGGCTTGATTTCACTTCATTTGAACAGAAACACTATTTCAACATTACTGGACTCAGAAAGCTGTAAACTGACAATCTTGATCATTGAAGTCCTAACATTAGTTTTTGTGCATATAACTTCTAACACATTAAAAACTGTCTTACAGCATTGCAGAAAACATTGTACTTCATAAGACATAAGCTTGTTTCAGTTTGGCAAGATTTGCACTGAATACTGAATGAAACAGCTTTATCTAATAGAGAGAAAAGCTTTTGAGCAGATTTGGGCTTGATTTCACTTCATTTCAACAGAAACACTATTTCAGCATTACTGGACTCAGAAAGCTGTAAACTGACAATCTTGATCATTGAAGTCCTAACATAAGTTTTTGTGCATATAACTTCTAACACATTAAAAACTGTCTTACAGCATTGCAGAAAACATTGTACTTCATAAGACATAAGCTTGTTTCAGTTTGGCAAGATTTGCACTGAATACTGAATGAAACAGCTTTCTCTAATAGAGAGAAAAGCTTTTGAGCAGATTTGGGCTTGATTTCACTTCATTTGAACAGAAACACTATTTCAGCATTACTGGACTCAGAAAGCTGTAAACTGACAATCTTGATCATTGAAGTCCTAACATAAGTTTTTGTGCATATAACTTCTAACACATTAAAAACTGTCTTACAGAATTGCAAAAAACATTTCATTTCATAAGACATAAGCTTGTTTCAGTTTGGCAAGATTTGCACTGAATACTCAATGAAACCGCATTCTCTATTAGAGAGAAAAGCTTTTGAGCAGATTTGGGCTTGATTTCACTTCATTTGAACAGAAACACTATTTCAGCATTACTGGACTCAGAAAGCTGTAAACTGACAATCTTGATCATTGAAGTCCTAACATAAGTTTTTGTGCATATAACTTCTAACACATTAAAAACTGTCTTACAGCATTGCAGAAAACATTGTACTTCATAAGGCATAAGCTTGTTTCAGTTTGGCAAGATTTGCACTGAATACTGAATGAAACAGCTTTATCTAATAGAGAGAAAAGCTTTTGAGCAGATTTGGGCTTGATTTCACTTCATTTGAACAGAAACACTATTTCAACATTACTGGACTCAGAAAGCTGTAAACTGACAATCTTGATCATTGCAGTCCTAACATTAGTTTTTGTGCATATAACTTCTAACACATTAAAAACTGTCTTACAGCATTGCAGAAAACATTGTACTTCATAAGGCATACGCTTGTTTCAGTTTGGCAAGATTTGCACTGCATATTGAATGAAACAGCTTTCTCTAATAGAGAGAAAAGCTTTTGAGCAGATTTGGGCTTGATTTCACTTCATTTGAACAGAAACACTATTTCAACATTACTGGACTCAGAAAGCTGTAAACTGACAATCTTGATCATTGCAGTCCTAACATTAGTTTTTGTGTATATAACTTCTAACACATTAAAAACTGTCTTACAGCATTGCAGAAAACATTTTATTTCATAAGACATAAGCATGTTTCAGTTTGGCAAGATTTGCACTGAATACTGAATGAAACAGCTTTATCTAATAGAGAGAAAAGCTTTTGAGCAGATTTGGGCTTGATTTCACTTCATTTCAACAGAAACACTATTTCAGCATTACTGGACTCAGAAAGCTGTAAACTGACAATCTTGATCATTGAAGTCCTAACATTAGTTTTTGTGCATATAACTTCTAACACATTAAAAACTGTCTTACAGCATTGCAAAAAACATTTCATTTCATAAGACATAAGCTTGTTTCAGTTTGGCAAGATTTGCACTGAATACTCAATGAAACCGCATTCTCTATTAGAGAGAAAAGCTTTTGAGCAGATTTGGGCTTGATTTCACTTCATTTGAACAGAAACACTATTTCAGCATTACTGGACTCAGAAAGCTGTAAACTGACAATCTTGATCATTGAAGTCCTAACATAAGTTTTTGTGCATATAACTTCTAACACATTAAAAACTGTCTTACAGCATTGCAGAAAACATTGTACTTCATAAGACATAAGCTTGTTTCAGTTTGGCAAGATTTGCACTGAATACTGAATGAAACAGCTTTATCTAATAGAGAGAAAAGCTTTTGAGCAGATTTGGGCTTGATTTCACTTCATTTCAACAGAAACACTATTTCAGCATTACTGGACTCAGAAAGCTGTAAACTGACAATCTTGATCATTGAAGTCCTAACATAAGTTTTTGTGCAAATAACTTCTAACACATTAAAAACTGTCTTACAGCATTGCAGAAAACATTGTACTTCATAAGGCATAAGATTGTTTCAGTTTGGCAAGATTTGCACTGAATATTGAATGAAACAGCTTTCTCTAATAGAGAGAAAAGCTTTTGAGCAGATTTGGGCTTGATTTCACTTCATTTGAACAGAAACACTATTTCAACATTACTGGACTCAGAAAGCTGTAAACTGACAATCTTGATCATTGCAGTCCTAACATTAGTTTTTGTGTATATAACTTCTAACACATTAAAAACTGTCTTACAGCATTGCAGAAAACATTTTATTTCATAAGACATAAGCATGTTTCAGTTTGGCAAGATTTGCACTGAATACTGAATGAAACAGCTTTCTCTAATAGAGAGAAAAGCTTTTGAGCAGATTTGGGCTTGATTTCACTTCATTTGAACAGAAACACTATTTCAGCATTACTGGACTCAGAAAGCTGTAAACTGACAATCTTGATCATTGAAGTCCTAACATAAGTTTTTGTGCATATAACTTCTAACACATTAAAAGCTGTCTTACAGCATTGCAGAAAACATTGTACTTCATAAGACATGAGCTTGTTTCAGTTTGGCAAGATTTGCACTGAATACTGAATGAAACAGCTTTATCTAATAGAGAGAAAAGCTTTTGAGCAGATTTGGGCTTGATTTCACTTCATTTCAACAGAAACACTATTTCAGCATTACTGGACTCAGAAAGCTGTAAACTGACAATCTTGATCATTGAAGTCCTAACATTAGTTTTTGTGCATATAACTTCTAACACATTAAAAACTGTCTTACAGCATTGCAAAAAACATTTCATTTCATAAGACATAAGCTTGTTTCAGTTTGGCAAGATTTGCACTGAATACTCAATGAAACCGCATTCTCTATTAGAGAGAAAAGCTTTTGAGCAGATTTGGGCTTGATTTCACTTCATTTGAACAGAAACACTATTTCAGCATTACTGGACTCAGAAAGCTGTAAACTGACAATCTTGATCATTGAAGTCCTAACATAAGTTTTTGTGCATATAACTTCTAACACATTAAAAACTGTCTTACAGCATTGCAGAAAACATTGTACTTCATAAGACATAAGCTTGTTTCAGTTTGGCAAGATTTGCACTGAATACTGAATGAAACAGCTTTATCTAATAGAGAGAAAAGCTTTTGAGCAGATTTGGGCTTGATTTCACTTCATTTCAACAGAAACACTATTTCAGCATTACTGGACTCAGAAAGCTGTAAACTGACAATCTTGATCATTGAAGTCCTAACATAAGTTTTTGTGCAAATAACTTCTAACACATTAAAAACTGTCTTACAGCATTGCAGAAAACATTGTACTTCATAAGGCATAAGATTGTTTCAGTTTGGCAAGATTTGCACTGAATATTGAATGAAACAGCTTTCTCTAATAGAGAGAAAAGCTTTTGAGCAGATTTGGGCTTGATTTCACTTCATTTGAACAGAAACACTATTTCAACATTACTGGACTCAGAAAGCTGTAAACTGACAATCTTGATCATTGCAGTCCTAACATTAGTTTTTGTGTATATAACTTCTAACACATTAAAAACTGTCTTACAGCATTGCAGAAAACATTTTATTTCATAAGACATAAGCATGTTTCAGTTTGGCAAGATTTGCACTGAATACTGAATGAAACAGCTTTCTCTAATAGAGAGAAAAGCTTTTGAGCAGATTTGGGCTTGATTTCACTTCATTTGAACAGAAACACTATTTCAGCATTACTGGACTCAGAAAGCTGTAAACTGACAATCTTGATCATTGAAGTCCTAACATAAGTTTTTGTGCATATAACTTCTAACACATTAAAAGCTGTCTTACAGCATTGCAGAAAACATTGTACTTCATAAGACATGAGCTTGTTTCAGTTTGGCAAGATTTGCACTGAATACTGAATGAAACAGCTTTATCTAATAGAGAGAAAAGCTTTTGAGCAGATTTGGGCTTGATTTCACTTCATTTCAACAGAAACACTATTTCAGCATTACTGGACTCAGAAAGCTGTAAACTGACAATCTTGATCATTGAAGTCCTAACATTAGTTTTTGTGCATATAACTTCTAACACATTAAAAACTGTCTTACAGCATTGCAAAAAACATTTCATTTCATAAGACATAAGCTTGTTTCAGTTTGGCAAGATTTGCACTGAATACTCAATGAAACCGCATTCTCTATTAGAGAGAAAAGCTTTTGAGCAGATTTGGGCTTGATTTCACTTCATTTGAACAGAAACACTATTTCAGCATTAGTGGACTCAGAAAGCTGTAAACTGACAATCTTGATCATTGAAGTCCTAACATAAGTTTTTGTGCATATAACTTCTAACACATTAAAAACTGTCTTACAGCATTGCAGAAAACATTGTACTTCATAAGGCATAAGCTTGTTTCAGTTTGGCAAGATTTGCACTGAATACTGAATGAAACAGCTTTATCTAATAGAGAGAAAAGCTTTTGAGCAGATTTGGGCTTGATTTCACTTCATTTCAACAGAAACACTATTTCAGCATTACTGGACTCAGAAAGCTGTAAACTGACAATCTTGATCATTGAAGTCCTAACATAAGTTTTTGTGCATATAACTTCTAACACATTAAAAACTGTCTTACAGCATTGCAGAAAACATTGTACTTCATAAGACATAAGCTTGTTTCAGTTTGGCAAGATTTGCACTGAATACTGAATGAAACAGCTTTATCTAATAGCGAGAAAAGCTTTTGAGCAGATTTGGGCTTGATTTCACTTCATTTGAACAGAAACACTATTTCAACATTACTGGACTCAGAAAGCTGTAAACTGACAATCTTGATCATTGAAGTCCTAACATTAGTTTTTGTGCATATAACTTCTAACACATTAAAAACTGTCTTACAGCATTGCAGAAAACATTGTACTTCATAAGGCATAAGCTTGTTTCAGTTTGGCAAGATTTGCACTGAATATTGAATGAAACAGCTTTCTCTAATAGAGAGAAAAGCTTTTGAGCAGATTTGGGCTTGATTTCACTTCATTTGAACAGAAACACTATTTCAACATTACTGGACTCAGAAAGCTGTAAACTGACAATCTTGATCATTGCAGTCCTAACATTAGTTTTTGTGCATATAACTTCTAACACATTAAAAACTGTCTTACAGCATTGCAGAAAACATTGTACTTCATAAGGCATACGCTTGTTTCAGTTTGGCAAGATTTGCACTGCATATTGAATGAAACAGCTTTCTCTAATAGAGAGAAAAGCTTTTGAGCAGATTTGGGCTTGATTTCACTTCATTTGAACAGAAACACTATTTCAGCATTACTGGACTCAGAAAGCTGTAAACTGACAATCTTGATCATTGCAGTCCTAACATTAGTTTTTGTGTATATAACTTCTAACACATTAAAAACTGTCTTACAGCATTGCAGAAAACATTTTATTTCATAAGACATAAGCATGTTTCAGTTTGGCAAGATTTGCACTGAATACTGAATGAAACAGCTTTCTCTAATAGAGAGAAAAGCTTTTGAGCAGATTTGGGCTTGATTTCACTTCATTTCAACAGAAACACTATTTCAGCATTACTGGACTCAGAAAGCTGTAAACTGACAATCTTGATCATTGAAGTCCTAACATAAGTTTTTGTGCATATAACTTCTAACACATTAAAAACTGTCTTACAGAATTGCAGAAAACATTGTACTTCATAAGACATAAGCTTGTTTCAGTTTGGCAAGATTTGCACTGAATACTGAATGAAACAGCTTTATCTAATAGAGAGAAAAGCTTTTGAGCAGATTTGGGCTTGATTTCACTTCATTTGAACAGAAACACTATTTCAGCATTACTGGACTCAGAAAGCTGTAAACTGACAATCTTGATCATTGAAGTCCTAACATAAGTTTTTGTGCATATAACTTCTAACACATTAAAAACTGTCTAACAGCATTGCAGAAAACATTTTATTTCATAAGACATAAGCATGTTTCAGTTTGGCAAGATTTGCACTGAATACTGAATGAAACAGCTTTCTCTAATAGAGAGAAAAGCTTTTGAGCAGATTTGGGCTTGATTTCACTTCATTTGAACAGAAACACTATTTCAACATTACTGGACTCAGAAAGCTGTAAACTGACAATCTTGATCATTCCAGTCCTAACATTAGTTTTTGTGTATATAACTTCTAACACATTAAAAACTGTCTTACAGCATTGCAGAAAACATTTTATTTCATAAGACATAAGCATGTTTCAGTTTGGCAAGATTTGCACTGAATACTGAATGAAACAGCTTTCTCTAATAGAGAGAAAAGCTTTTGAGCAGATTTGGGCTTGATTTCACTTCATTTGAACAGAAACACTATTTCAGCATTACTGGACTCAGAAAGCTGTAAACTGACAATCTTGATCATTGAAGTCCTAACATAAGTTTTTGTGCATATAACTTCTAACACATTAAAAACTGTCTTACAGCATTGCAGAAAACATTGTACTTCATAAGGCATAAGCTTCTTTCAGTTTGGCAAGATTTGCACTGAATACTGAATGAAACAGCTTTATCTAATAGAGAGAAAAGCTTTTGAGCAGACTTGGGCTTGATTTCACTTCATTTCAACAGAAACACTATTTCAGCATTACTGGACTCAGAAAGCTGTAAACTGACAATCTTGATCATTGAAGTCCTAACATTAGTTTTTGTGCATATAACTTCTAACACATTAAAAACTGTCTTACAGCATTGCAAAAAACATTTCATTTCATAAGACATAAGCTTGTTTCAGTTTGGCAAGATTTGCACTGAATACTCAATGAAACCGCATTCTCTATTAGAGAGAAAAGCTTTTGAGCAGATTTGGGCTTGATTTCACTTCATTTGAACAGAAACACTATTTCAGCATTACTGGACTCAGAAAGCTGTAAACTGACAATCTTGATCATTGAAGTCCTAACATAAGTTTTTGTGCATATAACTTCTAACACATTAAAAACTGTCTTACAGCATTGCAGAAAACATTGTACTTCATAAGGCATAAGCTTGTTTCAGTTTGGCAAGATTTGCACTGAATACTGAATGAAACAGCTTTATCTAATAGAGAGAAAAGCTTTTGAGCAGATTTGGGCTTGATTTCACTTCATTTCAACAGAAACACTATTTCAGCATTACTGGACTCAGAAAGCTGTAAACTGACAATCTTGATCATTGAAGTCCTAACATAAGTTTTTGTGCATATAACTTCTAACACATTAAAAACTGTCTTACAGCATTGCAGAAAACATTGTACTTCATAAGACATAAGCTTGTTTCAGTTTGGCAAGATTTGCACTGAATACTGAATGAAACAGCTTTATCTAATAGCGAGAAAAGCTTTTGAGCAGATTTGGGCTTGATTTCACTTCATTTGAACAGAAACACTATTTCAGCATTACTGGACTCAGAAAGCTGTAAACTGACAATCTTGATCATTGAAGTCCTAACATTAGTTTTTGTGCATATAACTTCTAACACATTAAAAACTGTCTTACAGCATTGCAGAAAACATTGTACTTCATAAGGCATACGCTTGTTTCAGTTTGGCAAGATTTGCACTGCATATTGAATGAAACAGCTTTCTCTAATAGAGAGAAAAGCTTTTGAGCAGATTTGGGCTTGATTTCACTTCATTTGAACAGAAACACTATTTCAGCATTACTGGACTCAGAAAGCTGTAAACTGACAATCTTGATCATTGAAGTCCTAACATTAGTTTTTGTGCATATAACTTCTAACACATTAAAAACTGTCTTACAGCATTGCAGAAAACATTGTACTTCATAAGGCATAAGCTTGTTTCAGTTTGGCAAGATTTGCACTGAATACTGAATGAAACAGCTTTATCTAATAGAGAGAAAAGCTTTTGAGCAGATTTGGGCTTGATTTCACTTCATTTGAACAGAAACACTATTTCAACATTACTGGACTCAGAAAGCTGTAAACTGACATTCTTGATCATTGAAGTCCTAACATTAGTTTTTGTGTAT
>NC_068376.1:603317-633356 GCF_023724105.1 Carassius gibelio | reverse complement strand
GTGCAAATCTTGCCAAACTGAAACAAGCTTATGTCTTATGAAGTACAATGTTTTCTGCAATGCTGTAAGACAGTTTTTAATGTGTTAGAAGTTATATGCACAAAAACTTATGTTAGGACTTCAATGATCAAGATTGTCAGTTTACAGCTTTCTGAGTCCAGTAATGCTGAAATAGTGTTTCTGTTCAAATGAAGTGAAATCAAGCCCAAATCTGCTCAAAAGCTTTTCTCTCTATTAGAGAATGCGGTTTCATTCAGTATTCAGTGCAAATCTTGCCAAACTGATAGATGCTTATGCCATATGAAATACAATGTTTTCTGCAATGCTGTAAGACAGTTTTTAATGTGTTAGAAGTTATATGCACAAAAACTTATGTTAGGACTTCAATGATCAAGATTGTCAGTTTACAGCTTTCTGAGTCCAGTAATGCTGAAATAGTGTTTCTGTTCAAATGAAGTGAAATGAAGCCCAAATCTGCTCAAAAGCTTTTCTCTCTATTAGAGAAAGCTGTTTCATTCAGTATTCAGTGCAAATCTTGCCAAACTGAAACATGCTTATGTCTTATGAAATAAAATGTTTTCTGCAATGCTGTAAGACAGTTTTTAATGTGTTAGAAGTTATATACACAAAAACTAATGTTAGGACTGCAATGATCAAGATTGTCAGTTTACAGCTTTCTGAGTCCAGTAATGTTGAAATAGTGTTTCTGTTCAAATGAAGTGAAATCAAGCCCAAATCTGCTCAAAAGCTTTTCTCTCTATTAGAGAAAGCTGTTTCATTCAATATTCAGTGCAAATCTTGCCAAACTGAAACAAGCGTATGCCTTATGAAGTACAATGTTTTCTGCAATGCTGTAAGACAGTTTTTAATGTGTTAGAAGTTATATGCACAAAAACTAATGTTAGGACTGCAATGATCAAGATTGTCAGTTTACAGCTTTCTGAGTCCAGTAATGTTGAAATAGTGTTTCTGTTCAAATGAAGTGAAATCAAGCCCAAATCTGCTCAAAAGCTTTTCTCTCTATTAGATAAAGCTGTTTCATTCAGTATTCAGTGCAAATCTTGCCAAACTGAAACAAGCTTATGTCTTATGAAGTACAATGTTTTCTGCAATGCTGTAAGACAGTTTTTAATGTGTTAGAAGTTATATGCACAAAAACTTATGTTAGGACTTCAATGATCAAGATTGTCAGTTTACAGCTTTCTGAGTCCAGTAATGCTGAAATAGTGTTTCTGTTCAAATGAAGTGAAATGAAGCCCAAATCTGCTCAAAAGCTTTTCTCTCTATTAGAGAAAGCTGTTTCATTCAGTATTCAGTGCAAATCTTGCCAAACTGAAACATGCTTATGTCTTATGAAATAAAATGTTTTCTGCAATGCTGTAAGACAGTTTTTAATGTGTTAGAAGTTATATACACAAAAACTAATGTTAGGACTGCAATGATCAAGATTGTCAGTTTACAGCTTTCTGAGTCCAGTAATGTTGAAATAGTGTTTCTGTTCAAATGAAGTGAAATCAAGCCCAAATCTGCTCAAAAGCTTTTCTCTCTATTAGATAAAGCTGTTTCATTCAGTATTCAGTGCAAATCTTGCCAAACTGAAACAAGCTTATGTCTTATGAAGTACAATTTTTTCTGCAATGCTGTAAGACAGTTTTTAATGTGTTAGAAGTTATATGCACAAAAACTTATGTTAGGACTTCAATGATCAAGATTGTCAGTTTACAGCTTTCTGAGTCCAGTAATGCTGAAATAGTGTTTCTGTTGAAATGAAGTGAAATCAAGCCCAAATCTGCTCAAAAGCTTTTCTCTCTATTAGATAAAGCTGTTTCATTCAGTATTCAGTGCAAATCTTGCCAAACTGAAACAAGCTTATGTCTTATGAAGTACAATGTTTTCTGCAATGCTGTAAGACAGTTTTTAATGTGTTAGAAGTTATATGCACAAAAACTAATGTTAGGACTTCAATGATCAAGATTGTCAGTTTACAGCTTTCTGAGTCCAGTAATGCTGAAATAGTGTTTCTGTTGAAATGAAGTGAAATCAAGCCCAAATCTGCTCAAAAGCTTTTTTCTCTATTAGATAAAGCTGTTTCATTCAGTATTCAGTGCAAATCTTGCCAAACTGAAACAAGCTTATGTCTTATGAAGTACAATGTTTTCTGCAATGCTGTAAGACAGCTTTTAATGTGTTAGAAGTTATATGCACAAAAACTTATGTTAGGACTTCAATGATCAAGATTGTCAGTTTACAGCTTTCTGAGTCCAGTAATGCTGAAATAGTGTTTCTGTTGAAATGAAGTGAAATCAAGCCCAAATCTGCTCAAAAGCTTTTCTCTCTATTAGATAAAGCTGTTTCATTCAGTATTCAGTGCAAATCTTGCCAAACTGAAACAAGCTCATGTCTTATGAAGTACAATGTTTTCTGCAATGCTGTAAGACAGCTTTTAATGTGTTAGAAGTTATTTGCACAAAAACTTATGTTAGGACTTCAATGATCAAGATTGTCAGTTTACAGCTTTCTGAGTCCAGTAATGCTGAAATAGTGTTTCTGTTCAAATGAAGTGAAATCAAGCCCAAATCTGCTCAAAAGCTTTTCTCTCTATTAGAGAAAGCTGTTTCATTCAGTATTCAGTGCAAATCTTGCCAAACTGAAACATGCTTATGTCTTATGAAATAAAATGTTTTCTGCAATGCTGTAAGACAGTTTTTAATGTGTTAGAAGTTATATACACAAAAACTAATGTTAGGACTGCAATGATCAAGATTGTCAGTTTACAGCTTTCTGAGTCCAGTAATGTTGAAATAGTGTTTCTGTTGAAATGAAGTGAAATCAAGCCCAAATCTGCTCAAAAGCTTTTCTCTCTATTAGATAAAGCTGTTTCATTCAGTATTCAGTGCAAATCTTGCCAAACTGAAACAAGCTTATGTCTTATGAAGTACAATGTTTTCTGCAATGCTGTAAGACAGTTTTTAATGTGTTAGAAGTTATATGCACAAAAACTAATGTTAGGACTTCAATGATCAAGATTGTCAGTTTACAGCTTTCTGAGTCCAGTAATGCTGAAATAGTGTTTCTGTTTAAATGAAGTGAAATCAAGCCCAAATCTGCTCAAAAGCTTTTCTCTCTATTAGATAAAGCTGTTTCATTCAGTATTCAGTGCAAATCTTGCCAAACTGAAACAAGCTTATGTCTTTTGAAGTACAATGTTTTCTGCAATGCTGTAAGACAGTTTTTAATGTGTTAGAAGTTATATGCACAAAAACTTATGTTAGGACTTCAATGATCAAGATTGTCAGTTTACAGCTTTCTGAGTCCAGTAATGCTGAAATAGTGTTTCTGTTGAAATGAAGTGAAATCAAGCCCAAATCTGCTCAAAAGCTTTTCTCTCTATTAGATAAAGCTGTTTCATTCAGTATTCAGTGCAAATCTTGCCAAACTGAAACAAGCTTATGTCTTATGAAGTACAATGTTTTCTGCAATGCTGTAAGACAGTTTTTAATGTGTTAGAAGTTATATGCACAAAAACTTATGTTAGGACTTCAATGACCAAGATTGTCAGTTTACAGCTTTCTGAGTCCAGTAATGCTGAAATAGTGTTTCTGTTCAAATGAAGTGAAATCAAGCCCAAATCTGCTCAAAAGCTTTTCTCTCTATTAGAGAAAGCTGTTTCATTCAGTATTCAGTGCAAATCTTGCCAAACTGAAACATGCTTATGTCTTATGAAATAAAATGTTTTCTGCAATGCTGTAAGACAGTTTTTAATGTGTTAGAAGTTATATACACAAAAACTAATGTTAGGACTGCAATGATCAAGATTGTCAGTTTACAGCTTTCTGAGTCCAGTAATGTTGAAATAGTGTTTCTGTTCAAATGAAGTGAAATCAAGCCCAAATCTGCTCAAAAGCTTTTCTTTCTATTAGAGAAAGCTGTTTCATTCAATATTCAGTGCAAATCTTGCCAAACTGAAACAAGCGTATGCCTTATGAAGTACAATGTTTTCTGCAATGCTGTAAGACAGTTTTTAATGTGTTAGAAGTTATATGCACAAAAACTAATGTTAGGACTTCAATGATCAAGATTGTCAGTTTACAGCTTTCTGAGTCCAGTAATGCTGAAATAGTGTTTCTGTTGAAATGAAGTGAAATCAAGCCCAAATCTGCTCAAAAGCTTTTCTCTCTATTAGATAAAGCTGTTTCATTCAGTATTCAGTGCAAATCTTGCCAAACTGAAACAAGCTTATGTCTTATGAAGTACAATGTTTTCTGCAATGCTGTAAGACAGTTTTTAATGTGTTAGAAGTTATATGCACAAAAACTAATGTTAGGACTTCAATGATCAAGATTGTCAGTTTACAGCTTTCTGAGTCCAGTAATGCTGAAATAGTGTTTCTGTTGAAATGAAGTGAAATCAAGCCCAAATCTGCTCAAAAGCTTTTCTCTCTATTAGATAAAGCTGTTTCATTCAGTATTCAGTGCAAATCTTGCCAAACTGAAACAAGCTTATGTCTTATGAAGTACAATGTTTTCTGCAATGCTGTAAGACAGCTTTTAATGTGTTAGAAGTTATATGCACAAAAACTTATGTTAGGACTTCAATGATCAAGATTGTCAGTTTACAGCTTTCTGAGTCCAGTAATGCTGAAATAGTGTTTCTGTTGAAATGAAGTGAAATCAAGCCCAAATCTGCTCAAAAGCTTTTCTCTCTATTAGATAAAGCTGTTTCATTCAGTATTCAGTGCAAATCTTGCCAAACTGAAACAAGCTCATGTCTTATGAAGTACAATGTTTTCTGCAATGCTGTAAGACAGCTTTTAATGTGTTAGAAGTTATATGCACAAAAACTTATGTTAGGACTTCAATGATCAAGATTGTCAGTTTACAGCTTTCTGAGTCCAGTAATGCTGAAATAGTGTTTCTGTTCAAATGAAGTGAAATCAACCCCAAATCTGCTCAAAAGCTTTTCTCTCTATTAGAGAAAGCTGTTTCATTCAGTATTCAGTGCAAATCTTGCCAAACTGAAACATGCTTATGTCTTATGAAATAAAATGTTTTCTGCAATGCTGTAAGACAGTTTTTAATGTGTTAGAAGTTATATACACAAAAACTAATGTTAGGACTGGAATGATCAAGATTGTCAGTTTACAGCTTTCTGAGTCCAGTAATGTTGAAATAGTGTTTCTGTTCAAATGAAGTGAAATCAAGCCCAAATCTGCTCAAAAGCTTTTCTCTCTATTAGAGAAAGCTGTTTCATTCAATATTCAGTGCAAATCTTGCCAAACTGAAACAAGCGTATGCCTTATGAAGTACAATGTTTTCTGCAATGCTGTAAGACAGTTTTTAATGTGTTAGAAGTTATATGCACAAAAACTAATGTTAGGACTGCAATGATCAAGATTGTCAGTTTACAGCTTTCTGAGTCCAGTAATGTTGAAATAGTGTTTCTGTTCAAATGAAGTGAAATCAAGCCCAAATCTGCTCAAAAGCTTTTCTCTCTATTAGAGAAAGCTGTTTCATTCAGTATTCAGTGCAAATCTTGCCAAACTGAAACATGCTTATGTCTTATGAAATAAAATGTTTTCTGCAATGCTGTAAGACAGTTTTTAATGTGTTAGAAGTTATATACACAAAAACTAATGTTAGGACTGCAATGATCAAGATTGTCAGTTTACAGCTTTCTGAGTCCAGTAATGTTGAAATAGTGTTTCTGTTCAAATGAAGTGAAATCAAGCACAAATCTGCTCAAAAGCTTTTCTCTCTATTAGAGAAAGCTGTTTCATTCAATATTCAGTGCAAATCTTGCCAAACTGAAACAAGCGTATGCCTTATGAAGTACAATGTTTTCTGCAATGCTGTAAGACAGTTTTTAATGTGTTAGAAGTTATATGCACAAAAACTAATGTTAGGACTGCAATGATCAAGATTGTCAGTTTACAGCTTTCTGAGTCCAGTAATGTTGAAATAGTGTTTCTGTTCAAATGAAGTGAAATCAAGCCCAAATCTGCTCAAAAGCTTTTCTCTCTATTAGATAAAGCTGTTTCATTCAGTATTCAGTGCAAATCTTGCCAAACTGAAACAAGCTTATGTCTTATGAAGTAAAATGTTTTCTGCAATGCTGTAAGACAGTTTTTAATGTGTTAGAAGTTATATGCACAAAAACTAATGTTAGGACTTCAATGATCAAGATTGTCAGTTTACAGCTTTCTGAGTCCAGTAATGCTGAAATAGTGTTTCTGTTCAAATGAAGTGAAATCAAGCCCAAATCTGCTCAAAAGCCTTTCTCTCTATTAGATAAAGCTGTTTCATTCAGTATTCAGTGCAAATCTTGCCAAACTGAAACAAGCTTATGTCTTATGAAGTACAATGTTTTCTGCAATGCTGTAAGACAGTTTTTAATGTGTTAGAAGTTATATGCACAAAAACTTCTGTTAGGACTTCAATGATCAAGATTGTCAGTTTACAGCTTTCTGAGTCCAGTAATGCTGAAATAGTGTTTCTGTTGAAATGAAGTGAAATCAAGCCCAAATCTGCTCAAAAGCTTTTCTCTCTATTAGATAAAGCTGTTTCATTCAGTATTCAGTGCAAATCTTGCCAAACTGAAACAAGCTTATGTCTTATGAAGTACAATGTTTTCTGCAATGCTGTAAGACAGTTTTTAATGTGTTAGAAGTTATATGCACAAAAACTTATGTTAGGACTTCAATGATCAAGATTGTCAGTTTACAGCTTTCTGAGTCCAGTAATGCTGAAATAGTGTTTCTGTTCAAATGAAGTGAAATGAAGCCCAAATCTGCTCAAAAGCTTTTCTCTCTATTAGAGAAAGCTGTTTCATTCAGTATTCAGTGCAAATCTTGCCAAACTGAAACATGCTTATGTCTTATGAAATAAAATGTTTTCTGCAATGCTGTTAGACAGTTTTTAATGTGTTAGAAGTTATATACACAAAAACTAATGTTAGGACTGCAATGATCAAGATTGTCAGTTTACAGCTTTCTGAGTCCAGTAATGTTGAAATAGTGTTTCTGTTCAAATGAAGTGAAATCAAGCCCAAATCTGCTCAAAAGCTTTTCTCTCTATTAGAGAAAGCTGTTTCATTCAATATTCAGTGCAAATCTTGCCAAACTGAAACAAGCGTATGCCTTATGAAGTACAATGTTTTCTACAATGCTGTAAGACAGTTTTTAATGTGTTAGAAGTTATATGCACAAAAACTAATGTTAGGACTGCAATGATCAAGATTGTCAGTTTACAGCTTTCTGAGTCCAGTAATGTTGAAATAGTGTTTCTGTTCAAATGAAGTGAAATCAAGCCCAAATCTGCTCAAAAGCTTTTCTCTCTATTAGATAAAGCTGTTTCATTCAGTATTCAGTGCAAATCTTGCCAAACTGAAACAAGCTTATGTCTTATGAAGTAAAATGTTTTCTGCAATGCTGTAAGACAGTTTTTAATGTGTTAGAAGTTATATGCACAAAAACTAATGTTAGGACTTCAATGATCAAGATTGTCAGTTTACAGCTTTCTGAGTCCAGTAATGCTGAAATAGTGTTTCTGTTGAAATGAAGTGAAATCAAGCCCAAATCTGCTCAAAAGCTTTTCTCTCTATTAGATAAAGCTGTTTCATTCAGTATTCAGTGCAAATCTTGCCAAACTGAAACAAGCTTATGTCTTATGAAGTACAATGTTTTCTGCAATGCTGTAAGACAGCTTTTAATGTGTTAGAAGTTATATGCACAAAAACTTATGTTAGGACTTCAATGATCAAGATTGTCAGTTTACAGCTTTCTGAGTCCAGTAATGCTGAAATAGTGTTTCTGTTCAAATGAAGTGAAATCAAGCCCAAATCTGCTCAAAAGCTTTTCTCTCTATTAGATAAAGCTGTTTCATTCAGTATTCAGTGCAAATCTTGCCAAACTGAAACAAGCTTATGCCTTATGAAATAAAATGTTTTCTGCAATGCTGTAAGACAGTTTTTAATGTGTTAGAAGTTATATGCACAAAAACTAATGTTAGGACTGCAATGATCAAGATTGTCAGTTTACAGCTTTCTGAGTCCAGTAATGTTGAAATAGTGTTTCTGTTCAAATGAAGTGAAATCAAGCCCAAATCTGCTCAAAAGCTTTTCTCTCTATTAGATAAAGCTGTTTCATTCAGTATTCAGTGCAAATCTTGCCAAACTGAAACAAGCTTATGTCTTATGAAGTACAATGTTTTCTGCAATGCTGTAAGACAGCTTTTAATGTGTTAGAAGTTATATGCACAAAAACTTATGTTAGCACTTTAATGATCAAGATTGTCAGTTTACAGCTTTCTGAGTCCAGTAATGCTGAAATAGTGTTTCTGTTGAAATGAAGTGAAATCAAGCCCAAATCTGCCCAAAAGCTTTTCTCTCTATTAGATAAAGCTGTTTCATTCAGTATTCAGTGCAAATCTTGCCAAACTGAAACAAGCTTATGCCTTATGAAGTACAATGTTTTCTGCAATGCTGTAAGACAGTTTTTAATGTGTTAGAAGTTATATGCACAAAAACTAATGTTAGGACTTCAATGATCAAGATTGTCAGTTTACAGCTTTCTGAGTCCAGTAATGCTGAAATAGTGTTTCTGTTGAAATGAAGTGAAATCAAGCCCAAATCTGCTCAAAAGCTTTTCTCTCTATTAGAGAAAGCTGTTTCATTCAGTATTCAGTGCAAATCTTGCCAAACTGAAACATGCTTATGTCTTATGAAATAAAATGTTTTCTGCAATGCTGTAAGACAGTTTTTAATGTGTTAGAAGTTATATACACAAAAACTAATGTTAGGACTTCAATGATCAAGATTGTCAGTTTACAGCTTTCTGAGTCCAGTAATGTTGAAATAGTGTTTCTGTTCAAATGAAGTGAAATCAAGCCCAAATCTGCTCAAAAGCTTTTCTCTCTATTAGAGAAAGCTGTTTCATTCAATATGCAGTGCAAATCTTGCCAAACTGAAACAAGCGTATGCCTTATGAAGTACAATGTTTTCTGCAATGCTGTAAGACAGTTTTTAATGTGTTAGAAGTTATATGCACAAAAACTAATGTTAGGACTGCAATGATCAAGATTGTCAGTTTACAGCTTTCTGAGTCCAGTAATGTTGAAATAGTGTTTCTGTTCAAATGAAGTGAAATCAAGCCCAAATCTGCTCAAAAGCTTTTCTCTCTATTAGATAAAGCTGTTTCATTCAGTATTCAGTGCAAATCTTGCCAAACTGAAACAAGCTTATGCCTTATGAAGTACAATGTTTTCTGCAATGCTGTAAGACAGTTTTTAATGTGTTAGAAGTTATATGCACAAAAACTAATGTTAGGACTTCAATGATCAAGATTGTCAGTTTACAGCTTTCTGAGTCCAGTAATGCTGAAATAGTGTTTCTGTTCAAATGAAGTGAAATCAAGCCCAAATCTGCTCAAAAGCTTTTCTCTCTATTAGAGAAAGCTGTTTCATTCAATATGCAGTGCAAATCTTGCCAAACTGAAACAAGCGTATGCCTTATGAAGTACAATGTTTTCTGCAATGCTGTAAGACAGTTTTTAATGTGTTAGAAGTTATATGCACAAAAACTAATGTTAGGACTGCAATGATCAAGATTGTCAGTTTACAGCTTTCTGAGTCCAGTAATGTTGAAATAGTGTTTCTGTTCAAATGAAGTGAAATCAAGCCCAAATCTGCTCAAAAGCTTTTCTCTCTATTAGAGAAAGCTGTTTCATTCAATATGCAGTGCAAATCTTGCCAAACTGAAACAAGCGTATGCCTTATGAAGTACAATGTTTTCTGCAATGCTGTAAGACAGTTTTTAATGTGTTAGAAGTTATATGCACAAAAACTAATGTTAGGACTTCAATGATCAAGATTGTCAGTTTACAGCTTTCTGAGTCCAGTAATGCTGAAATAGTGTTTCTGTTCAAATGAAGTGAAATCAAGCCCAAGTCTGCTCAAAAGCTTTTCTCTCTATTAGATAAAGCTGTTTCATTCAGTATTCAGTGCAAATCTTGCCAAACTGAAAGAAGCTTATGCCTTATGAAGTACAATGTTTTCTGCAATGCTGTAAGACAGTTTTTAATGTGTTAGAAGTTATATGCACAAAAACTTATGTTAGGACTTCAATGATCAAGATTGTCAGTTTACAGCTTTCTGAGTCCAGTAATGCTGAAATAGTGTTTCTGTTCAAATGAAGTGAAATCAAGCCCAAATCTGCTCAAAAGCTTTTCTCTCTATTAGAGAAAGCTGTTTCATTCAGTATTCAGTGCAAATCTTGCCAAACTGAAACATGCTTATGTCTTATGAAATAAAATGTTTTCTGCAATGCTGTAAGACAGTTTTTAATGTGTTAGAAGTTATATACACAAAAACTAATGTTAGGACTGGAATGATCAAGATTGTCAGTTTACAGCTTTCTGAGTCCAGTAATGTTGAAATAGTGTTTCTGTTCAAATGAAGTGAAATCAAGCCCAAATCTGCTCAAAAGCTTTTCTCTCTATTAGAGAAAGCTGTTTCATTCAATATTCAGTGCAAATCTTGCCAAACTGAAACAAGCGTATGCCTTATGAAGTACAATGTTTTCTGCAATGCTGTAAGACAGTTTTTAATGTGTTAGAAGTTATATGCACAAAAACTAATGTTAGGACTGCAATGATCAAGATTGTCAGTTTACAGCTTTCTGAGTCCAGTAATGTTGAAATAGTGTTTCTGTTCAAATGAAGTGAAATCAAGCCCAAATCTGCTCAAAAGCTTTTCTCTCTATTAGATAAAGCTGTTTCATTCAGTATTCAGTGCAAATCTTGCCAAACTGAAACAAGCTTATGTCTTATGAAGTACAATGTTTTCTGCAATGCTGTAAGACAGTTTTTAATGTGTTAGAAGTTATATGCACAAAAACTTATGTTAGGACTTCAATGATCAAGATTGTCAGTTTACAGCTTTCTGAGTCCAGTAATGCTGAAATAGTGTTTCTGTTCAAATGAAGTGAAATGAAGCCCAAATCTGCTCAAAAGCTTTTCTCTCTATTAGAGAAAGCTGTTTCATTCAGTATTCAGTACAAATCTTGCCAAACTGAAACATGCTTATGTCTTATGAAATAAAATGTTTTCTGCAATGCTGTTAGACAGTTTTTAATGTGTTAGAAGTTATATACACAAAAACTAATGTTAGGACTGCAATGATCAAGATTGTCAGTTTACAGCTTTCTGAGTCCAGTAATGTTGAAATAGTGTTTCTGTTCAAATGAAGTGAAATCAAGCCCAAATCTGCTCAAAAGCTTTTCTCTCTATTAGAGAAAGCTGTTTCATTCAATATTCAGTGCAAATCTTGCCAAACTGAAACAAGCGTATGCCTTATGAAGTACAATGTTTTCTGCAATGCTGTAAGACAGTTTTTAATGTGTTAGAAGTTATATGCACAAAAACTAATGTTAGGACTGCAATGATCAAGATTGTCAGTTTACAGCTTTCTGAGTCCAGTAATGTTGAAATAGTGTTTCTGTTCAAATGAAGTGAAATCAAGCCCAAATCTGCTCAAAAGCTTTTCTCTCTATTAGATAAAGCTGTTTCATTCAGTATTCAGTGCAAATCTTGCCAAACTGAAACAAGCTTATGTCTTATGAAGTAAAATGTTTTCTGCAATGCTGTAAGACAGTTTTTAATGTGTTAGAAGTTATATGCACAAAAACTAATGTTAGGACTTCAATGATCAAGATTGTCAGTTTACAGCTTTCTGAGTCCAGTAATGCTGAAATAGTGTTTCTGTTGAAATGAAGTGAAATCAAGCCCAAATCTGCTCAAAAGCTTTTCTCTCTATTAGATAAAGCTGTTTCATTCAGTATTCAGTGCAAATCTTGCCAAACTGAAACAAGCTTATGCCTTATGAAGTACAATGTTTTCTGCAATGCTGTAAGACAGTTTTTAATGTGTTAGAAGTTATATGCACAAAAACTTATGTTAGGACTTCAATGATCAAGATTGTCAGTTTACAGCTTTCTGAGTCCAGTAATGCTGAAATAGTGTTTCTGTTCAAATGAAGTGAAATCAAGCCCAAATCTGCTCAAAAGCTTTTCTCTCTAATAGAGAATGCGGTTTCATTGAGTATTCAGTGCAAATCTTGCCAAACTGAAACAAGCTTATGTCTTATGAAATGAAATGTTTTTTGCAATGCTGTAAGACAGTTTTTAATGTGTTAGAAGTTATATGCACAAAAACTAATGTTAGGACTTCAATGATCAAGATTGTCAGTTTACAGCTTTCTGAGTCCAGTAATGCTGAAATAGTGTTTCTGTTGAAATGAAGTGAAATCAAGCCCAAGTCTGCTCAAAAGCTTTTCTCTCTATTAGATAAAGCTGTTTCATTCAGTATTCAGTGCAAATCTTGCCAAACTGAAACAAGCTTATGCCTTATGAAGTACAATGTTTTCTGCAATGCTGTAAGACAGTTTTTAATGTGTTAGAAGTTATATGCACAAAAACTTATGTTAGGACTTCAATGATCAAGATTGTCAGTTTACAGCTTTCTGAGTCCAGTAATGCTGAAATAGTGTTTCTGTTCAAATGAAGTGAAATCAAGCCCAAATCTGCTCAAAAGCTTTTCTCTCTATTAGAGAAAGCTGTTTCATTCAGTATTCAGTGCAAATCTTGCCAAACTGAAACATGCTTATGTCTTATGAAATAAAATGTTTTCTGCAATGCTGTAAGACAGTTTTTAATGTGTTAGAAGTTATATGCACAAAAACTAATGTTAGGACTGCAATGATCAAGATTGTCAGTTTACAGCTTTCTGAGTCCAGTAATGTTGAAATAGTGTTTCTGTTCAAATGAAGTGAAATCAAGCCCAAATCTGCTCAAAAGCTTTTCTCTCTATTAGATAAAGCTGTTTCATTCAGTATTCAGTGCAAATCTTGCCAAACTGAAACAAGCTTATGTCTTATGAAGTACAATGTTTTCTGCAATGCTGTAAGACAGTTTTTAATGTGTTAGAAGTTATATGCACAAAAACTTATGTTAGGACTTCAATGATCAAGATTGTCAGTTTACAGCTTTCTGAGTCCAGTAATGCTGAAATAGTGTTTCTGTTGAAATGAAGTGAAATCAAGCCCAAATCTGCTCAAAAGCTTTTCTCTCTATTAGAGAAAGCTGTTTCATTCAGTATTCAGTGCAAATCTTGCCAAACTGAAACATGCTTATGTCTTATGAAATAAAATGTTTTCTGCAATGCTGTAAGACAGTTTTTAATGTGTTAGAAGTTATATACACAAAAACTAATGTTAGGACTGCAATGATCAAGATTGTCAGTTTACAGCTTTCTGAGTCCAGTAATGCTGAAATAGTGTTTCTGTTCAAATGAAGTGAAATCAAGCCCAAATCTGCTCAAAAGCTTTTCTCTCTATTAGAGAAAGCTGTTTCATTCAGTATTCAGTGCAAATCTTGCCAAACTGAAACATGCTTATGTCTTATGAAATAAAATGTTTTCTGCAATGCTGTAAGACAGTTTTTAATGTGTTAGAAGTTATATACACAAAAACTAATGTTAGGACTTCAATGATCAAGAATGTCAGTTTACAGCTTTCTGAGTCCAGTAATGTTGAAATAGTGTTTCTGTTCAAATGAAGTGAAATCAAGCCCAAATCTGCTCAAAAGCTTTTCTCTCTATTAGATAAAGCTGTTTCATTCAGTATTCAGTGCAAATCTTGCCAAACTGAAACAAGCTTATGCCTTATGAAGTACAATGTTTTCTGCAATGCTGTAAGACAGTTTTTAATGTGTTAGAAGTTATATGCACAAAAACTAATGTTAGGACTTCAATGATCAAGATTGTCAGTTTACAGCTTTCTGAGTCCAGTAATGCTGAAATAGTGTTTCTGTTCAAATGAAGTGAAATCAAGCCCAAATCTGCTCAAAAGCTTTTCTCTCTATTAGAGAAAGCTGTTTCATTCAATATGCAGTGCAAATCTTGCCAAACTGAAACAAGCGTATGCCTTATGAAGTACAATGTTTTCTGCAATGCTGTAAGACAGTTTTTAATGTGTTAGAAGTTATATGCACAAAAACTAATGTTAGGACTTCAATGATCAAGATTGTCAGTTTACAGCTTTCTGAGTCCAGTAATGCTGAAATAGTGTTTCTGTTCAAATGAAGTGAAATCAAGCCCAAATCTGCTCAAAAGCTTTTCTCGCTATTAGATAAAGCTGTTTCATTCAGTATTCAGTGCAAATCTTGCCAAACTGAAACAAGCTTATGTCTTATGAAGTACAATGTTTTCTGCAATGCTGTAAGACAGTTTTTAATGTGTTAGAAGTTATATGCACAAAAACTTATGTTAGGACTTCAATGATCAAGATTGTCAGTTTACAGCTTTCTGAGTCCAGTAATGCTGAAATAGTGTTTCTGTTGAAATGAAGTGAAATCAAGCCCAAATCTGCTCAAAAGCTTTTCTCTCTATTAGATAAAGCTGTTTCATTCAGTATTCAGTGCAAATCTTGCCAAACTGAAACAAGCTTATGCCTTATGAAGTACAATGTTTTCTGCAATGCTGTAAGACAGTTTTTAATGTGTTAGAAGTTATATGCACAAAAACTTATGTTAGGACTTCAATGATCAAGATTGTCAGTTTACAGCTTTCTGAGTCCAGTAATGCTGAAATAGTGTTTCTGTTCAAATGAAGTGAAATCAAGCCCAAATCTGCTCAAAAGCTTTTCTCTCTAATAGAGAATGCGGTTTCATTGAGTATTCAGTGCAAATCTTGCCAAACTGAAACAAGCTTATGTCTTATGAAATGAAATGTTTTTTGCAATGCTGTAAGACAGTTTTTAATGTGTTAGAAGTTATATGCACAAAAACTAATGTTAGGACTTCAATGATCAAGATTGTCAGTTTACAGCTTTCTGAGTCCAGTAATGCTGAAATAGTGTTTCTGTTGAAATGAAGTGAAATCAAGCCCAAGTCTGCTCAAAAGCTTTTCTCTCTATTAGATAAAGCTGTTTCATTCAGTATTCAGTGCAAATCTTGCCAAACTGAAAGAAGCTTATGCCTTATGAAGTACAATGTTTTCTGCAATGCTGTAAGACAGTTTTTAATGTGTTAGAAGTTATATGCACAAAAACTTATGTTAGGACTTCAATGATCAAGATTGTCAGTTTACAGCTTTCTGAGTCCAGTAATGCTGAAATAGTGTTTCTGTTCAAATGAAGTGAAATCAAGCCCAAATCTGCTCAAAAGCTTTTCTCTCTATTAGAGAAAGCTGTTTCATTCAGTATTCAGTGCAAATCTTGCCAAACTGAAACATGCTTATGTCTTATGAAATAAAATGTTTTCTGCAATGCTGTAAGACAGTTTTTAATGTGTTAGAAGTTATATACACAAAAACTAATGTTAGGACTGGAATGATCAAGATTGTCAGTTTACAGCTTTCTGAGTCCAGTAATGTTGAAATAGTGTTTCTGTTCAAATGAAGTGAAATCAAGCCCAAATCTGCTCAAAAGCTTTTCTCTCTATTAGAGAAAGCTGTTTCATTCAGTATTCAGTGCAAATCTTGCCAAACTGAAACATGCTTATGTCTTATGAAATAAAATGTTTTCTGCAATGCTGTTAGACAGTTTTTAATGTGTTAGAAGTTATATGCACAAAAACTTATGTTAGGACTTCAATGATCAAGATTGTCAGTTTACAGCTTTCTGAGTCCAGTAATGCTGAAATAGTGTTTCTGTTCAAATGAAGTGAAATCAAGCCCAAATCTGCTCAAAAGCTTTTCTCTCTATTAGATAAAGCTGTTTCATTCAGTATTCAGTGCAAATCTTGCCAAACTGAAACAAGCTTATGTCTTATGAAGTACAATGTTTTCTGCAATTCTGTAAGACAGTTTTTAATGTGTTAGAAGTTATATGCACAAAAACTTATGTTAGGACTTCAATGATCAAGATTGTCAGTTTACAGCTTTCTGAGTCCAGTAATGCTGAAATAGTGTTTCTGTTGAAATGAAGTGAAATCAAGCCCAAATCTGCTCAAAAGCTTTTCTCTCTATTAGAGAAAGCTGTTTCATTCAGTATTCAGTGCAAATCTTGCCAAACTGAAACATGCTTATGTCTTATGAAATAAAATGTTTTCTGCAATGCTGTAAGACAGTTTTTAATGTGTTAGAAGTTATATACACAAAAACTAATGTTAGGACTGCAATGATCAAGATTGTCAGTTTACAGCTTTCTGAGTCCAGTAATGCTGAAATAGTGTTTCTGTTCAAATGAAGTGAAATCAAGCCCAAATCTGCTCAAAAGCTTTTCTCTCTATTAGAGAAAGCTGTTTCATTCAATATGCAGTGCAAATCTTGCCAAACTGAAACAAGCGTATGCCTTATGAAGTACAATGTTTTCTGCAATGCTGTAAGACAGTTTTTAATGTGTTAGAAGTTATATGCACAAAAACTAATGTTAGGACTGCAATGATCAAGATTGTCAGTTTACAGCTTTCTGAGTCCAGTAATGTTGAAATAGTGTTTCTGTTCAAATGAAGTGAAATCAAGCCCAAATCTGCTCAAAAGCTTTTCTCTCTATTAGAGAAAGCTGTTTCATTCAATATTCAGTGCAAATCTTGCCAAACTGAAACAAGCTTATGCCTTATGAAGTACAATGTTTTCTGCAATGCTGTAAGACAGTTTTTAATGTGTTAGAAGTTATATGCACAAAAACTAATGTTAGGACTTCAATGATCAAGATTGTCAGTTTACAGCTTTCTGAGTCCAGTAATGTTGAAATAGTGTTTCTGTTCAAATGAAGTGAAATCAAGCCCAAATCTGCTCAAAAGCTTTTCTCGCTATTAGATAAAGCTGTTTCATTCAGTATTCAGTGCAAATCTTGCCAAACTGAAACAAGCTTATGTCTTATGAAGTACAATGTTTTCTGCAATGCTGTAAGACAGTTTTTAATGTGTTAGAAGTTATATGCACAAAAACTTATGTTAGGACTTCAATGATCAAGATTGTCAGTTTACAGCTTTCTGAGTCCAGTAATGCTGAAATAGTGTTTCTGTTGAAATGAAGTGAAATCAAGCCCAAATCTGCTCAAAAGCTTTTCTCTCTATTAGATAAAGCTGTTTCATTCAGTATTCAGTGCAAATCTTGCCAAACTGAAACAAGCTTATGCCTTATGAAGTACAATGTTTTCTGCAATGCTGTAAGACAGTTTTTAATGTGTTAGAAGTTATATGCACAAAAACTTATGTTAGGACTTCAATGATCAAGATTGTCAGTTTACAGCTTTCTGAGTCCACTAATGCTGAAATAGTGTTTCTGTTCAAATGAAGTGAAATCAAGCCCAAATCTGCTCAAAAGCTTTTCTCTCTAATAGAGAATGCGGTTTCATTGAGTATTCAGTGCAAATCTTGCCAAACTGAAACAAGCTTATGTCTTATGAAATGAAATGTTTTTTGCAATGCTGTAAGACAGTTTTTAATGTGTTAGAAGTTATATGCACAAAAACTAATGTTAGGACTTCAATGATCAAGATTGTCAGTTTACAGCTTTCTGAGTCCAGTAATGCTGAAATAGTGTTTCTGTTGAAATGAAGTGAAATCAAGCCCAAATCTGCTCAAAAGCTTTTCTCTC
The DNA here is from genome assembly GCF_023724105.1 of Carassius gibelio. Taxonomy (NCBI): domain Eukaryota; kingdom Metazoa; phylum Chordata; class Actinopteri; order Cypriniformes; family Cyprinidae; genus Carassius; species Carassius gibelio. Next base: position 615,766 of record NC_068376.1, on the reverse strand, counting down.
TATTAGATAAAGCTGTTTCATTCAGTATTCAGTGCAAATCTTGCCAAACTGAAACAAGCTCATGTCTTATGAAGTACAATGTTTTCTGCAATGCTGTAAGACAGCTTTTAATGTGTTAGAAGTTATATGCACAAAAACTTATGTTAGGACTTCAATGATCAAGATTGTCAGTTTACAGCTTTCTGAGTCCAGTAATGCTGAAATAGTGTTTCTGTTCAAATGAAGTGAAATCAAGCCCAAATCTGCTCAAAAGCTTTTCTCTCTATTAGAGAAAGCTGTTTCATTCAGTATTCAGTGCAAATCTTGCCAAACTGAAACATGCTTATGTCTTATGAAATAAAATGTTTTCTGCAATGCTGTAAGACAGTTTTTAATGTGTTAGAAGTTATATACACAAAAACTAATGTTAGGACTGCAATGATCAAGATTGTCAGTTTACAGCTTTCTGAGTCCAGTAATGTTGAAATAGTGTTTCTGTTCAAATGAAGTGAAATCAAGCCCAAATCTGCTCAAAAGCTTTTCTCTCTATTAGAGAAAGCTGTTTCATTCAATATTCAGTGCAAATCTTGCCAAACTGAAACAATCTTATGCCTTATGAAGTACAATGTTTTCTGCAATGCTGTAAGACAGTTTTTAATGTGTTAGAAGTTATTTGCACAAAAACTTATGTTAGGACTTCAATGATCAAGATTGTCAGTTTACAGCTTTCTGAGTCCAGTAATGCTGAAATAGTGTTTCTGTTGAAATGAAGTGAAATCAAGCCCAAATCTGCTCAAAAGCTTTTCTCTCTATTAGATAAAGCTGTTTCATTCAGTATTCAGTGCAAATCTTGCCAAACTGAAACAAGCTTATGTCTTATGAAGTACAATGTTTTCTGCAATGCTGTAAGACAGTTTTTAATGTGTTAGAAGTTATATGCACAAAAACTTATGTTAGGACTTCAATGATCAAGATTGTCAGTTTACAGCTTTCTGAGTCCAGTAATGCTGAAATAGTGTTTCTGTTCAAATGAAGTGAAATCAAGCCCAAATCTGCTCAAAAGCTTTTCTCTCTAATAGAGAATGCGGTTTCATTGAGTATTCAGTGCAAATCTTGCCAAACTGAAACAAGCTTATGTCTTATGAAATGAAATGTTTTTTGCAATGCTGTAAGACAGTTTTTAATGTGTTAGAAGTTATATGCACAAAAACTAATGTTAGGACTTCAATGATCAAGATTGTCAGTTTACAGCTTTCTGAGTCCAGTAATGCTGAAATAGTGTTTCTGTTGAAATGAAGTGAAATCAAGCCCAAATCTGCTCAAAAGCTTTTCTCTCTATTAGATAAAGCTGTTTCATTCAGTATTCAGTGCAAATCTTGCCAAACTGAAACAAGCTCATGTCTTATGAAGTACAATGTTTTCTGCAATGCTGTAAGACAGCTTTTAATGTGTTAGAAGTTATATGCACAAAAACTTATGTTAGGACTTCAATGATCAAGATTGTCAGTTTACAGCTTTCTGAGTCCAGTAATGCTGAAATAGTGTTTCTGTTCAAATGAAGTGAAATCAAGCCCAAATCTGCTCAAAAGCTTTTCTCTCTATTAGAGAAAGCTGTTTCATTCAGTATTCAGTGCAAATCTTGCCAAACTGAAACATGCTTATGTCTTATGAAATAAAATGTTTTCTGCAATGCTGTAAGACAGTTTTTAATGTGTTAGAAGTTATATACACAAAAACTAATGTTAGGACTGCAATGATCAAGATTGTCAGTTTACAGCTTTCTGAGTCCAGTAATGTTGAAATAGTGTTTCTGTTCAAATGAAGTGAAATCAAGCCCAAATCTGCTCAAAAGCTTTTCTCTCTATTAGAGAAAGCTGTTTCATTCAATATTCAGTGCAAATCTTGCCAAACTGAAACAATCTTATGCCTTATGAAGTACAATGTTTTCTGCAATGCTGTAAGACAGTTTTTAATGTGTTAGAAGTTATTTGCACAAAAACTTATGTTAGGACTTCAATGATCAAGATTGTCAGTTTACAGCTTTCTGAGTCCAGTAATGCTGAAATAGTGTTTCTGTTGAAATGAAGTGAAATCAAGCCCAAATCTGCTCAAAAGCTTTTCTCTCTATTAGATAAAGCTGTTTCATTCAGTATTCAGTGCAAATCTTGCCAAACTGAAACAAGCTTATGTCTTATGAAGTACAATGTTTTCTGCAATGCTGTAAGACAGTTTTTAATGTGTTAGAAGTTATATGCACAAAAACTTATGTTAGGACTTCAATGATCAAGATTGTCAGTTTACAGCTTTCTGAGTCCAGTAATGCTGAAATAGTGTTTCTGTTCAAATGAAGTGAAATCAAGCCCAAATCTGCTCAAAAGCTTTTCTCTCTAATAGAGAATGCGGTTTCATTGAGTATTCAGTGCAAATCTTGCCAAACTGAAACAAGCTTATGTCTTATGAAATGAAATGTTTTTTGCAATGCTGTAAGACAGTTTTTAATGTGTTAGAAGTTATATGCACAAAAACTAATGTTAGGACTTCAATGATCAAGATTGTCAGTTTACAGCTTTCTGAGTCCAGTAATGCTGAAATAGTGTTTCTGTTGAAATGAAGTGAAATCAAGCCCAAATCTGCTCAAAAGCTTTTCTCTCTATTAGATAAAGCTGTTTCATTCAGTATTCAGTGCAAATCTTGCCAAACTGAAACATGCTTATGTCTTATGAAATAAAATGTTTTCTGCAATGCTGTAAGACAGTTTTTAATGTGTTAGAAGTTATATACACAAAAACTAATGTTAGGACTGCAATGATCAAGATTGTCAGTTTACAGCTTTCTGAGTCCAGTAATGTTGAAATAGTGTTTCTGTTCAAATGAAGTGAAATCAAGCCCAAATCTGCTCAAAAGCTTTTCTCTCTATTAGAGAAAGCTGTTTCATTCAATATGCAGTGCAAATCTTGCCAAACTGAAACAAGCGTATGCCTTATGAAGTACAATGTTTTCTGCAATGCTGTAAGACAGTTTTTAATGTGTTAGAAGTTATATGCACAAAAACTAATGTTAGGACTGCAATGATCAAGATTGTCAGTTTACAGCTTTCTGAGTCCAGTAATGTTGAAATAGTGTTTCTGTTCAAATGAAGTGAAATCAAGCCCAAATCTGCTCAAAAGCTTTTCTCTCTATTAGATAAAGCTGTTTCATTCAGTATTCAGTGCAAATCTTGCCAAACTGAAACAAGCTTATGCCTTATGAAGTACAATGTTTTCTGCAATGCTGTAAGACAGTTTTTAATGTGTTAGAAGTTATATGCACAAAAACTTATGTTAGGACTTCAATGATCAAGATTGTCAGTTTACAGCTTTCTGAGTCCAGTAATGCTGAAATAGTGTTTCTGTTCAAATGAAGTGAAATCAAGCCCAAATCTGCTCAAAAGCTTTTCTCTCTAATAGAGAATGCGGTTTCATTGAGTATTCAGTGCAAATCTTGCCAAACTGAAACAAGCTTATGTCTTATGAAATGAAATGTTTTTTGCAATTCTGTAAGACAGTTTTTAATGTGTTAGAAGTTATATGCACAAAAACTTATGTTAGGACTTCAATGATCAAGATTGTCAGTTTACAGCTTTCTGAGTCCAGTAATGCTGAAATAGTGTTTCTGTTCAAATGAAGTGAAATCAAGCCCAAATCTGCTCAAAAGCTTTTCTCTCTATTAGAGAAAGCTGTTTCATTCAGTATTCAGTGCAAATCTTGCCAAACTGAAACAAGCTTATGTCTTATGAAGTACAATGTTTTCTGCAATGCTGTAAGACAGTTTTTAATGTGTTAGAAGTTATATGCACAAAAACTTATGTTAGGACTTCAATGATCAAGATTGTCAGTTTACAGCTTTCTGAGTCCAGTAATGCTGAAATAGTGTTTCTGTTGAAATGAAGTGAAATCAAGCCCAAATCTGCTCAAAAGCTTTTCTCTCTATTAGATAAAGCTGTTTCATTCAGTATTCAGTGCAAATCTTGCCAAACTGAAACAAGCTTATGTCTTATGAAGTACAATGTTTTCTGCAATGCTGTAAGACAGTTTTTAATGTGTTAGAAGTTATATGCACAAAAACTAATGTTAGGACTTCAATGATCAAGATTGTCAGTTTACAGCTTTCTGAGTCCAGTAATGTTGAAATAGTGTTTCTGTTCAAATGAAGTGAAATCAAGCCCAAATCTGCTCAAAAGCTTTTCTCTCTATTAGAGAAAGCTGTTTCATTCAATATGCAGTGCAAATCTTGCCAAACTGAAACAAGCGTATGCCTTATGAAGTACAATGTTTTCTGCAATGCTGTAAGACAGTTTTTAATGTGTTAGAAGTTATATGCACAAAAACTAATGTTAGGACTGCAATGATCAAGATTGTCAGTTTACAGCTTTCTGAGTCCAGTAATGTTGAAATAGTGTTTCTGTTCAAATGAAGTGAAATGAAGCCCAAATCTGCTCAAAAGCTTTTCTCTCTATTAGAGAAAGCTGTTTCATTCAGTATTCAGTGCAAATCTTGCCAAACTGAAACATGCTTATGTCTTATGAAATAAAATGTTTTCTGCAATGCTGTAAGACAGTTTTTAATGTGTTAGAAGTTATATACACAAAAACTAATGTTAGGACTGCAATGATCAAGATTGTCAGTTTACAGCTTTCTGAGTCCAGTAATGTTGAAATAGTGTTTCTGTTCAAATGAAGTGAAATCAAGCCCAAATCTGCTCAAAAGCTTTTCTCTCTATTAGAGAAAGCTGTTTCATTCAATATGCAGTGCAAATCTTGCCAAACTGAAACAAGCGTATGCCTTATGAAGTACAATGTTTTCTGCAATGCTGTAAGACAGTTTTTAATGTGTTAGAAGTTATATGCACAAAAACTAATGTTAGGACTGCAATGATCAAGATTGTCAGTTTACAGCTTTCTGAGTCCAGTAATGTTGAAATAGTGTTTCTGTTCAAATGAAGTGAAATCAAGCCCAAATCTGCTCAAAAGCTTTTCTCTCTATTAGAGAAAGCTGTTTCATTCAATATTCAGTGCAAATCTTGCCAAACTGAAACAAGCTTATGCCTTATGAAGTACAATGTTTTCTGCAATGCTGTAAGACAGTTTTTAATGTGTTAGAAGTTATATGCACAAAAACTAATGTTAGGACTTCAATGATCAAGATTGTCAGTTTACAGCTTTCTGAGTCCAGTAATGCTGAAATAGTGTTTCTGTTCAAATGAAGTGAAATCAAGCCCAAATCTGCTCAAAAGCTTTTCTCGCTATTAGATAAAGCTGTTTCATTCAGTATTCAGTGCAAATCTTGCCAAACTGAAACAAGCTTATGTCTTATGAAGTACAATGTTTTCTGCAATGCTGTAAGACAGTTTTTAATGTGTTAGAAGTTATATGCACAAAAACTTATGTTAGGACTTCAATGATCAAGATTGTCAGTTTACAGCTTTCTGAGTCCAGTAATGCTGAAATAGTGTTTCTGTTGAAATGAAGTGAAATCAAGCCCAAATCTGCTCAAAAGCTTTTCTCTCTATTAGATAAAGCTGTTTCATTCAGTATTCAGTGCAAATCTTGCCAAACTGAAACAAGCTTATGCCTTATGAAGTACAATGTTTTCTGCAATGCTGTAAGACAGTTTTTAATGTGTTAGAAGTTATATGCACAAAAACTTATGTTAGGACTTCAATGATCAAGATTGTCAGTTTACAGCTTTCTGAGTCCAGTAATGCTGAAATAGTGTTTCTGTTCAAATGAAGTGAAATCAAGCCCAAATCTGCTCAAAAGCTTTTCTCTCTAATAGAGAATGCGGTTTCATTGAGTATTCAGTGCAAATCTTGCCAAACTGAAACAAGCTTATGTCTTATGAAATGAAATGTTTTTTGCAATGCTGTAAGACAGTTTTTAATGTGTTAGAAGTTATATGCACAAAAACTTATGTTAGGACTTCAATGATCAAGATTGTCAGTTTACAGCTTTCTGAGTCCAGTAATGCTGAAATAGTGTTTCTGTTCAAATGAAGTGAAATCAAGCCCAAATCTGCTCAAAAGCTTTTCTCTCTATTAGAGAAAGCTGTTTCATTCAGTATTCAGTGCAAATCTTGCCAAACTGAAACATGCTTATGTCTTATGAAATAAAATGTTTTCTGCAATGCTGTAAGACAGTTTTTAATGTGTTAGAAGTTATATACACAAAAACTAATGTTAGGACTGGAATGATCAAGATTGTCAGTTTACAGCTTTCTGAGTCCAGTAATGTTGAAATAGTGTTTCTGTTCAAATGAAGTGAAATCAAGCCCAAATCTGCTCAAAAGCTTTTCTCTCTATTAGAGAAAGCTGTTTCATTCAGTATTCAGTGCAAATCTTGCCAAACTGAAACATGCTTATGTCTTATGAAATAAAATGTTTTCTGCAATGCTGTAAGACAGTTTTTAATGTGTTAGAAGTTATATACACAAAAACTAATGTTAGGACTGCAATGATCAAGATTGTCAGTTTACAGCTTTCTGAGTCCAGTAATGTTGAAATAGTGTTTCTGTTCAAATGAAGTGAAATCAAGCCCAAATCTGCTCAAAAGCTTTTCTCTCTATTAGAGAAAGCTGTTTCATTCAATATTCAGTGCAAATCTTGCCAAACTGAAACAAGCGTATGCCTTATGAAGTACAATGTTTTCTGCAATGCTGTAAGACAGTTTTTAATGTGTTAGAAGTTATATGCACAAAAACTAATGTTAGGACTGCAATGATCAAGATTGTCAGTTTACAGCTTTCTGAGTCCAGTAATGTTGAAATAGTGTTTCTGTTCAAATGAAGTGAAATCAAGCCCAAATCTGCTCAAAAGCTTTTCTCTCTATTAGATAAAGCTGTTTCATTCAGTATTCAGTGCAAATCTTGCCAAACTGAAACAAGCTTATGTCTTATGAAGTAAAATGTTTTCTGCAATGCTGTAAGACAGTTTTTAATGTGTTAGAAGTTATATGCACAAAAACTAATGTTAGGACTTCAATGATCAAGATTGTCAGTTTACAGCTTTCTGAGTCCAGTAATGCTGAAATAGTGTTTCTGTTCAAATGAAGTGAAATCAAGCCCAAATCTGCTCAAAAGCTTTTCTCTCTATTAGATAAAGCTGTTTCATTCAGTATTCAGTGCAAATCTTGCCAAACTGAAACAAGCTTATGTCTTATGAAGTACAATGTTTTCTGCAATGCTGTAAGACAGTTTTTAATGTGTTAGAAGTTATATGCACAAAAACTTCTGTTAGGACTTCAATGATCAAGATTGTCAGTTTACAGCTTTCTGAGTCCAGTAATGCTGAAATAGTGTTTCTGTTGAAATGAAGTGAAATCAAGCCCAAATCTGCTCAAAAGCTTTTCTCTCTATTAGATAAAGCTGTTTCATTCAGTATTCAGTGCAAATCTTGCCAAACTGAAACAAGCTTATGTCTTATGAAGTACAATGTTTTCTGCAATGCTGTAAGACAGTTTTTAATGTGTTAGAAGTTATATGCACAAAAACTAATGTTAGGACTTCAATGATCAAGATTGTCAGTTTACAGCTTTCTGAGTCCAGTAATGCTGAAATAGTGTTTCTGTTGAAATGAAGTGAAATCAAGCCCAAATCTGCTCAAAAGCTTTTCTCTCTATTAGATAAAGCTGTTTCATTCAGTATTCAGTGCAAATCTTGCCAAACTGAAACAAGCTTATGTCTTATGAAGTACAATGTTTTCTGCAATGCTGTAAGACAGCTTTTAATGTGTTAGAAGTTATATGCACAAAAACTTATGTTAGGACTTCAATGATCAAGGTTGTCAGTTTACAGCTTTCTGAGTCCAGTAATGCTGAAATAGTGTTTCTGTTGAAATGAAGTGAAATCAAGCCCAAATCTGCTCAAAAGCTTGTCTCTCTATTAGAGAAAGCTGTTTCATTCAGTATTCAGTGCAAATCTTGCCAAACTGAAACAAGCTCATGTCTTATGAAGTACAATGTTTTCTGCAATGCTGTAAGACAGCTTTTAATGTGTTAGAAGTTATATGCACAAAAACTTATGTTAGGACTTCAATGATCAAGATTGTCAGTTTACAGCTTTCTGAGTCCAGTAATGCTGAAATAGTGTTTCTGTTCAAATGAAGTGAAATCAAGCCCAAATCTGCTCAAAAGCTTTTCTCTCTATTAGAGAAAGCTGTTTCATTCAGTATTCAGTGCAAATCTTGCCAAACTGAAACATGCTTATGTCTTATGAAATAAAATGTTTTCTGCAATGCTGTAAGACAGTTTTTAATGTGTTAGAAGTTATATACACAAAAACTAATGTTAGGACTGCAATGATCAAGATTGTCAGTTTACAGCTTTCTGAGTCCAGTAATGTTGAAATAGTGTTTCTGTTCAAATGAAGTGAAATCAAGCCCAAATCTGCTCAAAAGCTTTTCTCTCTATTAGAGAAAGCTGTTTCATTCAATATTCAGTGCAAATCTTGCCAAACTGAAACAAGCGTATGCCTTATGAAGTACAATGTTTTCTGCAATGCTGTAAGACAGTTTTTAATGTGTTAGAAGTTATATACACAAAAATTAATGTTAGGACTGCAATGATCAAGATTGTCAGTTTACAGCTTTCTGAGTCCAGTAATGTTGAAATAGTGTTTCTGTTCAAATGAAGTGAAATCAAGCCCAAATCTGCTCAAAAGCTTTTCTCTCTATTAGAGAAAGCTGTTTCATTCAATATTCAGTGCAAATCTTGCCAAACTGAAACAAGCTTATGCCTTATGAAGTACAATGTTTTCTGCAATGCTGTAAGACAGTTTTTAATGTGTTAGAAGTTATTTGCACAAAAACTTATGTTAGGACTTCAATGATCAAGATTGTCAGTTTACAGCTTTCTGAGTCCAGTAATGCTGAAATAGTGTTTCTGTTGAAATGAAGTGAAATCAAGCCCAAATCTGCTCAAAAGCTTTTCTCTCTATTAGATAAAGCTGTTTCATTCAGTATTCAGTGCAAATCTTGCCAAACTGAAACAAGCTTATGTCTTATGAAGTACAATGTTTTCTGCAATGCTGTAAGACAGTTTTTAATGTGTTAGAAGTTATATGCACAAAAACTTATGTTAGGACTTCAATGATCAAGATTGTCAGTTTACAGCTTTCTGAGTCCAGTAATGCTGAAATAGTGTTTCTGTTGAAATGAAGTGAAATCAAGCCCAAATCTGCTCAAAAGCTTTTCTCTCTATTAGATAAAGCTGTTTCATTCAGTATTCAGTGCAAATCTTGCCAAACTGAAACAAGCTTATGCCTTATGAAGTACAATGTTTTCTGCAATGCTGTAAGACAGTTTTTAATGTGTTAGAAGTTATATGCACAAAAACTTATGTTAGGACTTCAATGATCAAGATTGTCAGTTTACAGCTTTCTGAGTCCAGTAATGCTGAAATAGTGTTTCTGTTCAAATGAAGTGAAATCAAGCCCAAATCTGCTCAAAAGCTTTTCTCTCTAATAGAGAATGCGGTTTCATTGAGTATTCAGTGCAAATCTTGCCAAACTGAAACAAGCTTATGCCTTATGAAGTACAATGTTTTCTGCAATGCTGTAAGACAGTTTTTAATGTGTTAGAAGTTATATGCACAAAAACTTATGTTAGGACTTCAATGATCAAGATTGTCAGTTTACAGCTTTCTGAGTCCAGTAAGGCTGAAATAGTGTTTCTGTTCAAATGAAGTGAAATCAAGCCCAAATCTGCTCAAAAGCTTTTCTCTCTATTAGAGAAAGCTGTTTCATTCAGTATTTAGTGCAAATCTTGCCAAACTGAAACATGCTTATGTCTTATGAAATAAAATGTTTTCTGCAATGCTGTAAGACAGTTTTTAATGTGTTAGAAGTTATATGCACAAAAACTAATGTTAGGACTGCAATGATCAAGATTGTCAGTTTACAGCTTTCTGAGTCCAGTAATGTTGAAATAGTGTTTCTGTTCAAATGAAGTGAAATCAAGCCCAAATCTGCTCAAAAGCTTTTCTCTCTATTAGATAAAGCTGTTTCATTCAGTATTCAGTGCAAATCTTGCCAAACTGAAACAAGCTTATGTCTTATGAAGTACAATGTTTTCTGCAATGCTGTAAGACAGTTTTTAATGTGTTAGAAGTTATATGCACAAAAACTTATGTTAGGACTTCAATGATCAAGATTGTCAGTTTACAGCTTTCTGAGTCCAGTAATGCTGAAATAGTGTTTCTGTTGAAATGAAGTGAAATCAAGCCCAAATCTGCTCAAAAGCTTTTTTCTCTATTAGATAAAGCTGTTTCATTCAGTATTCAGTGCAAATCTTGCCAAACTGAAACAAGCTTATGTCTTATGAAGTACAATGTTTTCTGCAATGCTGTAAGACAGTTTTTAATGTGTTAGAAGTTATATGCACAAAAACTAATGTTAGGACTTCAATGATCAAGATTGTCAGTTTACAGCTTTCTGAGTCCAGTAATGCTGAAATAGTGTTTCTGTTGAAATGAAGTGAAATCAAGCCCAAATCTTCTCAAAAGCTTTTCTCTCTATTAGATAAAGCTGTTTCATTCAGTATTCAGTGCAAATCTTGCCAAACTGAAACAAGCTTATGTCTTATGAAGTACAATGTTTTCTGCAATGCTGTAAGACAGTTTTTAATGTGTTAGAAGTTATATACACAAAAACTAATGTTAGGACTGCAATGATCAAGATTGTCAGTTTACAGCTTTCTGAGTCCAGTAATGTTGAAATAGTGTTTCTGTTCAAATGAAGTGAAATCAAGCCCAAATCTGCTCAAAAGCTTTTCTCTCTATTAGAGAAAGCTGTTTCATTCAATATTCAGTGCAAATCTTGCCAAACTGAAACAAGCTTATGCCTTATGAAGTACAATGTTTTCTGCAATGCTGTAAGACAGTTTTTAATGTGTTAGAAGTTATTTGCACAAAAACTTATGTTAGGACTTCAATGATCAAGATTGTCAGTTTACAGCTTTCTGAGTCCAGTAATGCTGAAATAGTGTTTCTGTTGAAATGAAGTGAAATCAAGCCCAAATCTGCTCAAAAGCTTTTCTCTCTATTAGATAAAGCTGTTTCATTCAGTATTCAGTGCAAATCTTGCCAAACTGAAACAAGCTTATGTCTTATGAAGTACAATGTTTTCTGCAATGCTGTAAGACAGTTTTTAATGTGTTAGAAGTTATATGCACAAAAACTAATGTTAGGACTTCAATGATCAAGATTGTCAGTTTACAGCTTTCTGAGTCCAGTAATGCTGAAATAGTGTTTCTGTTTAAATGAAGTGAAATCAAGCCCAAATCTGCTCAAAAGCTTTTCTCTCTATTAGATAAAGCTGTTTCATTCAGTATTCAGTGCAAATCTTGCCAAACTGAAACAAGCTTATGTCTTTTGAAGTACAATGTTTTCTGCAATGCTGTAAGACAGTTTTTAATGTGTTAGAAGTTATATGCACAAAAACTTATGTTAGGACTTCAATGATCAAGATTGTCAGTTTACAGCTTTCTGAGTCCAGTAATGCTGAAATAGTGTTTCTGTTGAAATGAAGTGAAATCAAGCCCAAATCTGCTCAAAAGCTTTTCTCTCTATTAGATAAAGCTGTTTCATTCAGTATTCAGTGCAAATCTTGCCAAACTGAAACAAGCTTATGTCTTATGAAGTACAATGTTTTCTGCAATGCTGTAAGACAGTTTTTAATGTGTTAGAAGTTATATGCACAAAAACTTATGTTAGGACTTCAATGACCAAGATTGTCAGTTTACAGCTTTCTGAGTCCAGTAATGCTGAAATAGTGTTTCTGTTCAAATGAAGTGAAATCAAGCCCAAATCTGCTCAAAAGCTTTTCTCTCTATTAGAGAAAGCTGTTTCATTCAGTATTCAGTGCAAATCTTGCCAAACTGAAACATGCTTATGTCTTATGAAATAAAATGTTTTCTGCAATGCTGTAAGACAGTTTTTAATGTGTTAGAAGTTATATACACAAAAACTAATGTTAGGACTGCAATGATCAAGATTGTCAGTTTACAGCTTTCTGAGTCCAGTAATGTTGAAATAGTGTTTCTGTTCAAATGAAGTGAAATCAAGCCCAAATCTGCTCAAAAGCTTTTCTTTCTATTAGAGAAAGCTGTTTCATTCAATATTCAGTGCAAATCTTGCCAAACTGAAACAAGCGTATGCCTTATGAAGTACAATGTTTTCTGCAATGCTGTAAGACAGTTTTTAATGTGTTAGAAGTTATATGCACAAAAACTAATGTTAGGACTTCAATGATCAAGATTGTCAGTTTACAGCTTTCTGAGTCCAGTAATGCTGAAATAGTGTTTCTGTTGAAATGAAGTGAAATCAAGCCCAAATCTGCTCAAAAGCTTTTCTCTCTATTAGATAAAGCTGTTTCATTCAGTATTCAGTGCAAATCTTGCCAAACTGAAACAAGCTTATGTCTTATGAAGTACAATGTTTTCTG
>NC_068376.1:564459-602817 GCF_023724105.1 Carassius gibelio | reverse complement strand
CTTTCTCTAATAGAGAGAAAAGCTTTTGAGCAGATTTGGGCTTGATTTCACTTCATTTGAACAGAAACACTATTTCAGCATTACTGGACTCAGAAAGCTGTAAACTGACAATCTTGATCATTGCAGTCCTAACATTAGTTTTTGTGTATATAACTTCTAACACATTAAAAACTGTCTTACAGCATTGCAGAAAACATTTTATTTCATAAGACATAAGCATGTTTCAGTTTGGCAAGATTTGCACTGAATACTGAATGAAACAGCTTTCTCTAATAGAGAGAAAAGCTTTTGAGCAGATTTGGGCTTGATTTCACTTCATTTCAACAGAAACACTATTTCAGCATTACTGGACTCAGAAAGCTGTAAACTGACAATCTTGATCATTGAAGTCCTAACATAAGTTTTTGTGCATATAACTTCTAACACATTAAAAACTGTCTTACAGAATTGCAGAAAACATTGTACTTCATAAGACATAAGCTTGTTTCAGTTTGGCAAGATTTGCACTGAATACTGAATGAAACAGCTTTATCTAATAGAGAGAAAAGCTTTTGAGCAGATTTGGGCTTGATTTCACTTCATTTGAACAGAAACACTATTTCAGCATTACTGGACTCAGAAAGCTGTAAACTGACAATCTTGATCATTGAAGTCCTAACATAAGTTTTTGTGCATATAACTTCTAACACATTAAAAACTGTCTAACAGCATTGCAGAAAACATTTTATTTCATAAGACATAAGCATGTTTCAGTTTGGCAAGATTTGCACTGAATACTGAATGAAACAGCTTTCTCTAATAGAGAGAAAAGCTTTTGAGCAGATTTGGGCTTGATTTCACTTCATTTGAACAGAAACACTATTTCAACATTACTGGACTCAGAAAGCTGTAAACTGACAATCTTGATCATTCCAGTCCTAACATTAGTTTTTGTGTATATAACTTCTAACACATTAAAAACTGTCTTACAGCATTGCAGAAAACATTTTATTTCATAAGACATAAGCATGTTTCAGTTTGGCAAGATTTGCACTGAATACTGAATGAAACAGCTTTCTCTAATAGAGAGAAAAGCTTTTGAGCAGATTTGGGCTTGATTTCACTTCATTTGAACAGAAACACTATTTCAGCATTACTGGACTCAGAAAGCTGTAAACTGACAATCTTGATCATTGAAGTCCTAACATAAGTTTTTGTGCATATAACTTCTAACACATTAAAAACTGTCTTACAGCATTGCAGAAAACATTGTACTTCATAAGGCATAAGCTTCTTTCAGTTTGGCAAGATTTGCACTGAATACTGAATGAAACAGCTTTATCTAATAGAGAGAAAAGCTTTTGAGCAGACTTGGGCTTGATTTCACTTCATTTCAACAGAAACACTATTTCAGCATTACTGGACTCAGAAAGCTGTAAACTGACAATCTTGATCATTGAAGTCCTAACATTAGTTTTTGTGCATATAACTTCTAACACATTAAAAACTGTCTTACAGCATTGCAAAAAACATTTCATTTCATAAGACATAAGCTTGTTTCAGTTTGGCAAGATTTGCACTGAATACTCAATGAAACCGCATTCTCTATTAGAGAGAAAAGCTTTTGAGCAGATTTGGGCTTGATTTCACTTCATTTGAACAGAAACACTATTTCAGCATTACTGGACTCAGAAAGCTGTAAACTGACAATCTTGATCATTGAAGTCCTAACATAAGTTTTTGTGCATATAACTTCTAACACATTAAAAACTGTCTTACAGCATTGCAGAAAACATTGTACTTCATAAGGCATAAGCTTGTTTCAGTTTGGCAAGATTTGCACTGAATACTGAATGAAACAGCTTTATCTAATAGAGAGAAAAGCTTTTGAGCAGATTTGGGCTTGATTTCACTTCATTTCAACAGAAACACTATTTCAGCATTACTGGACTCAGAAAGCTGTAAACTGACAATCTTGATCATTGAAGTCCTAACATAAGTTTTTGTGCATATAACTTCTAACACATTAAAAACTGTCTTACAGCATTGCAGAAAACATTGTACTTCATAAGACATAAGCTTGTTTCAGTTTGGCAAGATTTGCACTGAATACTGAATGAAACAGCTTTATCTAATAGCGAGAAAAGCTTTTGAGCAGATTTGGGCTTGATTTCACTTCATTTGAACAGAAACACTATTTCAGCATTACTGGACTCAGAAAGCTGTAAACTGACAATCTTGATCATTGAAGTCCTAACATTAGTTTTTGTGCATATAACTTCTAACACATTAAAAACTGTCTTACAGCATTGCAGAAAACATTGTACTTCATAAGGCATACGCTTGTTTCAGTTTGGCAAGATTTGCACTGCATATTGAATGAAACAGCTTTCTCTAATAGAGAGAAAAGCTTTTGAGCAGATTTGGGCTTGATTTCACTTCATTTGAACAGAAACACTATTTCAGCATTACTGGACTCAGAAAGCTGTAAACTGACAATCTTGATCATTGAAGTCCTAACATTAGTTTTTGTGCATATAACTTCTAACACATTAAAAACTGTCTTACAGCATTGCAGAAAACATTGTACTTCATAAGGCATAAGCTTGTTTCAGTTTGGCAAGATTTGCACTGAATACTGAATGAAACAGCTTTATCTAATAGAGAGAAAAGCTTTTGAGCAGATTTGGGCTTGATTTCACTTCATTTGAACAGAAACACTATTTCAACATTACTGGACTCAGAAAGCTGTAAACTGACATTCTTGATCATTGAAGTCCTAACATTAGTTTTTGTGTATATAACTTCTAACACATTAAAAACTGTCTTACAGCATTGCAGAAAACATTTTATTTCATAAGACATAAGCATGTTTCAGTTTGGCAAGATTTGCACTGAATACTGAATGAAACAGCTTTCTCTAATAGAGAGAAAAGCTTTTGAGCAGATTTGGGCTTGATTTCACTTCATTTGAACAGAAACACTATTTCAGCATTACTGGACTCAGAAAGCTGTAAACTGACAATCTTGATCATTGCAGTCCTAACATTAGTTTTTGTGTATATAACTTCTAACACATTAAAAACTGTCTTACAGCATTGCAGAAAACATTTTATTTCATAAGACATAAGCATGTTTCAGTTTGGCAAGATTTGCACTGAATACTGAATGAAACAGCTTTCTCTAATAGAGAGAAAAGCTTTTGAGCAGATTTGGGCTTGATTTCACTTCATTTCAACAGAAACACTATTTCAGCATTACTGGACTCAGAAAGCTGTAAACTGACAATCTTGATCATTGAAGTCCTAACATAAGTTTTTGTGCATATAACTTCTAACACATTAAAAACTGTCTTACAGCATTGCAGAAAACATTGTACTTCATAAGACATAAGCTTGTTTCAGTTTGGCAAGATTTGCACTGAATACTGAATGAAACAGCTTTATCTAATAGAGAGAAAAGCTTTTGAGCAGATTTGGGCTTGATTTCACTTCATTTGAACAGAAACACTATTTCAACATTACTGGACTCAGAAAGCTGTAAACTGACAATCTTGATCATTGCAGTCCTAACATTAGTTTTTGTGCATATAACTTCTAACACATTAAAAACTGTCTTACAGCATTGCAGAAAACATTTTATTTCATAAGACATAAGCATGTTTCAGTTTGGCAAGATTTGCACTGAATACTGAATGAAACAGCTTTCTCTAATAGAGAGAAAAGCTTTTGAGCAGATTTGGGCTTGATTTCACTTCATTTGAACAGAAACACTATTTCAGCATTACTGGACTCAGAAAGCTGTAAACTGACAATCTTGATCATTGAAGTCCTAACATAAGTTTTTGTGCATATAACTTCTAACACATTAAAAACTGTCTTACAGCATTGCAGAAAACATTGTACTTCATAAGGCATAAGCTTGTTTCAGTTTGGCAAGATTTGCACTGAATACTGAATGAAACAGCTTTATCTAATAGAGAGAAAAGCTTTTGAGCAGACTTGGGCTTGATTTCACTTCATTTCAACAGAAACACTATTTCAGCATTACTGGACTCAGAAAGCTGTAAACTGACAATCTTGATCATTGAAGTCCTAACATTAGTTTTTGTGCATATAACTTCTAACACATTAAAAACTGTCTTACAGCATTGCAAAAAACATTTCATTTCATAAGACATAAGCTTGTTTCAGTTTGGCAAGATTTGCACTGAATACTCAATGAAACCGCATTCTCTATTAGAGAGAAAAGCTTTTGAGCAGATTTGGGCTTGATTTCACTTCATTTGAACAGAAACACTATTTCAGCATTACTGGACTCAGAAAGCTGTAAACTGACAATCTTGATCATTGAAGTCCTAACATAAGTTTTTGTGCATATAACTTCTAACACATTAAAAACTGTCTTACAGCATTGCAGAAAACATTGTACTTCATAAGGCATAAGCTTGTTTCAGTTTGGCAAGATTTGCACTGAATACTGAATGAAACAGCTTTATCTAATAGAGAGAAAAGCTTTTGAGCAGATTTGGGCTTGATTTCACTTCATTTCAACAGAAACACTATTTCAGCATTACTGGACTCAGAAAGCTGTAAACTGACAATCTTGATCATTGAAGTCCTAACATTAGTTTTTGTGCATATAACTTCTAACACATTAAAAACTGTCTTACAGCATTGCAGAAAACATTTTACTTCATAAGACATAAGCTTGTTTCAGTTTGGCAAGATTTGCACTGAATACTGAATGAAACAGCTTTATCTAATAGAGAGAAAAGCTTTTGAGCAGATTTGGGCTTGATTTCACTTCATTTGAACAGAAACACTATTTCAACATTACTGGACTCAGAAAGCTGTAAACTGACAATCTTGATCATTGCAGTCCTAACATTAGTTTTTGTGCATATAACTTCTAACACATTAAAAACTGTCTTACAGCATTGCAGAAAACATTGTACTTCATAAGGCATACGCTTGTTTCAGTTTGGCAAGATTTGCACTGAATATTGAATGAAACAGCTTTCTCTAATAGAGAGAAAAGCTTTTGAGCAGATTTGGGCTTGATTTCACTTCATTTGAACAGAAACACTATTTCAACATTACTGGACTCAGAAAGCTGTAAACTGACAATCTTGATCATTGCAGTCCTAACATTAGTTTTTGTGTATATAACTTCTAACACATTAAAAACTGTCTAACAGCATTGCAGAAAACATTTTATTTCATAAGACATAAGCATGTTTCAGTTTGGCAAGATTTGTACTGAATACTGAATGAAACAGCTTTCTCTAATAGAGAGAAAAGCTTTTGAGCAGATTTGGGCTTCATTTCACTTCATTTGAACAGAAACACTATTTCAGCATTACTGGACTCAGAAAGCTGTAAACTGACAATCTTGATCATTGAAGTCCTAACATAAGTTTTTGTGCATATAACTTCTAACACATTAAAAACTGTCTTACAGCATTGCAGAAAACATTGTACTTCATAAGACATAAGCTTGTTTCAGTTTGGCAAGATTTGCACTGAATACTGAATGAAACAGCTTTATCTAATAGAGAGAAAAGCTTTTGAGCAGATTTGGGCTTGATTTCACTTCATTTGAACAGAAACACTATTTCAACATTACTGGACTCAGAAAGCTGTAAACTGACAATCTTGATCATTGCAGTCCTAACATTAGTTTTTGTGCATATAACTTCTAACACATTAAAAACTGTCTTACAGCATTGCAGAAAACATTGTACTTCATAAGGCATACGCTTGTTTCAGTTTGGCAAGATTTGCACTGAATATTGAATGAAACAGCTTTCTCTAATAGAGAGAAAAGCTTTTGAGCAGATTTGGGCTTGATTTCACTTCATTTGAACAGAAACACTATTTCAACATTACTGGACTCAGAAAGCTGTAAACTGACAATCTTGATCATTCCAGTCCTAACATTAGTTTTTGTGTATATAACTTCTAACACATTAAAAACTGTCTTACAGCATTGCAGAAAACATTTTATTTCATAAGACATAAGCATGTTTCAGTTTGGCAAGATTTGCACTGAATACTGAATGAAACAGCTTTCTCTAATAGAGAGAAAAGCTTTTGAGCAGATTTGGGCTTGATTTCACTTCATTTGAACAGAAACACTATTTCAGCATTACTGGACTCAGAAAGCTGTAAACTGACAATCTTGATCATTGAAGTCCTAACATAAGTTTTTGTGCATATAACTTCTAACACATTAAAAACTGTCTTACAGCATTGCAGAAAACATTGTACTTCATAAGGCATAAGCTTCTTTCAGTTTGGCAAGATTTGCACTGAATACTGAATGAAACAGCTTTATCTAATAGAGAGAAAAGCTTTTGAGCAGACTTGGGCTTGATTTCACTTCATTTGAACAGAAACACTATTTCAGCATTACTGGACTCAGAAAGCTGTAAACTGACAATCTTGATCATTGAAGTCCTAACATTAGTTTTTGTGCATATAACTTCTAACACATTAAAAACTGTCTTACAGCATTGCAGAAAACATTGTACTTCATAAGGCATACGCTTGTTTCAGTTTGGCAAGATTTGCACTGCATATTGAATGAAACAGCTTTCTCTAATAGAGAGAAAAGCTTTTGAGCAGATTTGGGCTTGATTTCACTTCATTTGAACAGAAACACTATTTCAACATTACTGGACTCAGAAAGCTGTAAACTGACAATCTTGATCATTGCAGTCCTAACATTAGTTTTTGTGCATATAACTTCTAACACATTAAAAACTGTCTTACAGCATTGCAGAAAACATTGTACTTCATAAGGCATACGCTTGTTTCAGTTTGGCAAGATTTGCACTGCATATTGAATGAAACAGCTTTCTCTAATAGAGAGAAAAGCTTTTGAGCAGATTTGGGCTTGATTTCACTTCATTTGAACAGAAACACTATTTCAGCATTACTGGACTCAGAAAGCTGTAAACTGACAATCTTGATCATTGAAGTCCTAACATTAGTTTTTGTGCATATAACTTCTAACACATTAAAAACTGTCTTACAGCATTGCAGAAAACATTGTACTTCATAAGGCATAAGCTTGTTTCAGTTTGGCAAGATTTGCACTGAATACTGAATGAAACAGCTTTATCTAATAGAGAGAAAAGCTTTTGAGCAGATTTGGGCTTGATTTCACTTCATTTGAACAGAAACACTATTTCAACATTACTGGACTCAGAAAGCTGTAAACTGACAATCTTGATCATTGCAGTCCTAACATTAGTTTTTGTGCATATAACTTCTAACACATTAAAAACTGTCTTACAGCATTGCAGAAAACATTGTACTTCATAAGGCATACGCTTGTTTCAGTTTGGCAAGATTTGCACTGCATATTGAATGAAACAGCTTTCTCTAATAGAGAGAAAAGCTTTTGAGCAGATTTGGGCTTGATTTCACTTCATTTGAACAGAAACACTATTTCAACATTACTGGACTCAGAAAGCTGTAAACTGACAATCTTGATCATTGAAGTCCTAACATTAGTTTTTGTGTATATAACTTCTAACACATTAAAAACTGTCTTACAGCATTGCAGAAAACATTTTATTTCATAAGACATAAGCATGTTTCAGTTTGGCAAGATTTGCACTGAATACTGAATGAAACAGCTTTCTCTAATAGAGAGAAAAGCTTTTGAGCAGATTTGGGCTTGATTTCACTTCATTTCAACAGAAACACTATTTCAGCATTACTGGACTCAGAAAGCTGTAAACTGACAATCTTGATCATTGAAGTCCTAACATTAGTTTTTGTGCATATAACTTCTAACACATTAAAAACTGTCTTACAGCATTGCAGAAAACATTGTACTTCATAAGGCATAAGCTTGTTTCAGTTTGGCAAGATTTGCACTGAATACTGAATGAAACAGCTTTATCTAATAGAGAGAAAAGCTTTTGGGCAGATTTGGGCTTGATTTCACTTCATTTCAACAGAAACACTATTTCAGCATTACTGGACTCAGAAAGCTGTAAACTGACAATCTTGATCATTAAAGTGCTAACATAAGTTTTTGTGCATATAACTTCTAACACATTAAAAGCTGTCTTACAGCATTGCAGAAAACATTGTACTTCATAAGACATAAGCTTGTTTCAGTTTGGCAAGATTTGCACTGAATACTGAATGAAACAGCTTTATCTAATAGAGAGAAAAGCTTTTGAGCAGATTTGGGCTTGATTTCACTTCATTTGAACAGAAACACTATTTCAACATTACTGGACTCAGAAAGCTGTAAACTGACAATCTTGATCATTGCAGTCCTAACATTAGTTTTTGTGCATATAACTTCTAACACATTAAAAACTGTCTTACAGCATTGCAGAAAACATTTTATTTCATAAGGCATAAGCTTGTTTCAGTTTGGCAAGATTTGCACTGAATACTGAATGAAACAGCTTTATCTAATAGAGAGAAAAGCTTTTGAGCAGATTTGGGCTTGATTTCACTTCATTTGAACAGAAACACTATTTCAGCATTACTGGACTCAGAAAGCTGTAAACTGACAATCTTGATCATTGAAGTCCTAACATAAGTTTTTGTGCATATAACTTCTAACACATTAAAAGCTGTCTTACAGCATTGCAGAAAACATTGTACTTCATAAGACATAAGCTTGTTTCAGTTTGGCAAGATTTGCACTGAATACTGAATGAAACAGCTTTATCTAATAGAGAGAAAAGCTTTTGAGCAGATTTGGGCTTGATTTCACTTCATTTCAACAGAAACACTATTTCAGCATTACTGGACTCAGAAAGCTGTAAACTGACAATCTTGATCATTGAAGTCCTAACATTAGTTTTTGTGCATATAACTTCTAACACATTAAAAACTGTCTTACAGCATTGCAGAAAACATTTTACTTCATAAGACATAAGCTTGTTTCAGTTTGGCAAGATTTGCACTGAATACTGAATGAAACAGCTTTATCTAATAGAGAGAAAAGCTTTTGAGCAGATTTGGGCTTGATTTCACTTCATTTGAACAGAAACACTATTTCAACATTACTGGACTCAGAAAGCTGTAAACTGACAATCTTGATCATTGCAGTCCTAACATTAGTTTTTGTGCATATAACTTCTAACACATTAAAAACTGTCTTACAGCATTGTAGAAAACATTGTACTTCATAAGGCATACGCTTGTTTCAGTTTGGCAAGATTTGCACTGAATATTGAATGAAACAGCTTTCTCTAATAGAGAGAAAAGCTTTTGAGCAGATTTGGGCTTGATTTCACTTCATTTGAACAGAAACACTATTTCAACATTACTGGACTCAGAAAGCTGTAAACTGACAATCTTGATCATTGCAGTCCTAACATTAGTTTTTGTGTATATAACTTCTAACACATTAAAAACTGTCTAACAGCATTGCAGAAAACATTTTATTTCATAAGACATAAGCATGTTTCAGTTTGGCAAGATTTGCACTGAATACTGAATGAAACAGCTTTCTCTAATAGAGAGAAAAGCTTTTGAGCAGATTTGGGCTTCATTTCACTTCATTTGAACAGAAACACTATTTCAGCATTACTGGACTCAGAAAGCTGTAAACTGACAATCTTGATCATTGAAGTCCTAACATAAGTTTTTGTGCATATAACTTCTAACACATTAAAAACTGTCTTACAGCATTGCAGAAAACATTGTACTTCATAAGACATAAGCTTGTTTCAGTTTGGCAAGATTTGCACTGAATACTGAATGAAACAGCTTTATCTAATAGAGAGAAAAGCTTTTGAGCAGATTTGGGCTTGATTTCACTTCATTTCAACAGAAACACTATTTCAGCATTACTGGACTCAGAAAGCTGTAAACTGACAATCTTGATCATTGAAGTCCTAACAGAAGTTTTTGTGCATATAACTTCTAACACATTAAAAACTGTCTTACAGCATTGCAGAAAACATTGTACTTCATAAGACATAAGCTTGTTTCAGTTTGGCAAGATTTGCACTGAATACTGAATGAAACAGCTTTATCTAATAGAGAGAAAGGCTTTTGAGCAGATTTGGGCTTGATTTCACTTCATTTGAACAGAAACACTATTTCAGCATTACTGGACTCAGAAAGCTGTAAACTGACAATCTTGATCATTGAAGTCCTAACATTAGTTTTTGTGCATATAACTTCTAACACATTAAAAACTGTCTTACAGCATTGCAGAAAACATTTTACTTCATAAGACATAAGCTTGTTTCAGTTTGGCAAGATTTGCACTGAATACTGAATGAAACAGCTTTATCTAATAGAGAGAAAAGCTTTTGAGCAGATTTGGGCTTGATTTCACTTCATTTGAACAGAAACACTATTTCAACATTACTGGACTCAGAAAGCTGTAAACTGACAATCTTGATCATTGCAGTCCTAACATTAGTTTTTGTGCATATAACTTCTAACACATTAAAAACTGTCTTACAGCATTGCAGAAAACATTGTACTTCATAAGGCATACGCTTGTTTCAGTTTGGCAAGATTTGCACTGAATATTGAATGAAACAGCTTTCTCTAATAGAGAGAAAAGCTTTTGAGCAGATTTGTGCTTGATTTCACTTCATTTGAACAGAAACACTATTTCAACATTACTGGACTCAGAAAGCTGTAAACTGACAATCTTGATCATTGCAGTCCTAACATTAGTTTTTGTGTATATAACTTCTAACACATTAAAAACTGTCTTACAGCATTGCAGAAAACATTTTATTTCATAAGACATAAGCATGTTTCAGTTTGGCAAGATTTGCACTGAATACTGAATGAAACAGCTTTCTCTAATAGAGAGAAAAGCTTTTGAGCAGATTTGGGCTTGATTTCACTTCATTTGAACAGAAACACTATTTCAACATTACTGGACTCAGAAAGCTGTAAACTGACAATCTTGATCATTGCAGTCCTAACATTAGTTTTTGTGCATATAACTTCTAACACATTAAAAACTGTCTTACAGCATTGCAGAAAACATTGTACTTCATAAGGCATACGCTTGTTTCAGTTTGGCAAGATTTGCACTGAATATTGAATGAAACAGCTTTCTCTAATAGAGAGAAAAGCTTTTGAGCAGATTTGGGCTTGATTTCACTTCATTTGAACAGAAACACTATTTCAACATTACTGGACTCAGAAAGCTGTAAACTGACAATCTTGATCATTCCAGTCCTAACATTAGTTTTTGTGTATATAACTTCTAACACATTAAAAACTGTCTTACAGCATTGCAGAAAACATTTTATTTCATAAGACATAAGCATGTTTCAGTTTGGCAAGATTTGCACTGAATACTGAATGAAACAGCTTTCTCTAATAGAGAGAAAAGCTTTTGAGCAGATTTGGGGTTGATTTCACTTCATTTGAACAGAAACACTATTTCAGCATTACTGGACTCAGAAAGCTGTAAACTGACAATCTTGATCATTGAAGTCCTAACATAAGTTTTTGTGCATATAACTTCTAACACATTAAAAGCTGTCTTACAGCATTGCAGAAAACATTGTACTTCATAAGACATGAGCTTGTTTCAGTTTGGCAAGATTTGCACTGAATACTGAATGAAACAGCTTTATCTAATAGAGAGAAAAGCTTTTGAGCAGATTTGGGCTTGATTTCACTTCATTTCAACAGAAACACTATTTCAGCATTACTGGACTCAGAAAGCTGTAAACTGACAATCTTGATCATTGAAGTCCTAACATAAGTTTTTGTGCATATAACTTCTAACACATTAAAAGCTGTCTTACAGCATTGCAGAAAACATTGTACTTCATAAGACATAAGCTTGTTTCAGTTTGGCAAGATTTGCACTGAATACTGAATGAAACAGCTTTATCTAATAGAGAGAAAAGCTTTTGAGCAGATTTGGGCTTGATTTCACTTCATTTCAACAGAAACACTATTTCAGCATTACTGGACTCAGAAAGCTGTAAACTGACAATCTTGATCATTGAAGTCCTAACATTAGTTTTTGTGCATATAACTTCTAACACATTAAAAACTGTCTTACAGCATTGCAGAAAACATTGTACTTCATAAGACATAAGCTTGTTTCAGTTTGGCAAGATTTGCACTGAATACTGAATGAAACAGCTTTATCTAATAGAGAGAAAAGCTTTTGAGCAGATTTGGGCTTGATTTCACTTCATTTCAACAGAAACACTATTTCAGCATTACTGGACTCAGAAAGCTGTAAACTGACAATCTTGATCATTGAAGTCCTAACATTAGTTTTTGTGCATATAACTTCTAACACATTAAAAACTGTCTTACAGCATTGCAGAAAACATTGTACTTCATAAGGCATACGCTTGTTTCAGTTTGGCAAGATTTGCACTGAATATTGAATGAAACAGCTTTCTCTAATAGAAAGAAAAGCTTTTGAGCAGATTTGGGCTTGATTTCACTTCATTTGAACAGAAACACTATTTCAACATTACTGGACTCAGAAAGCTGTAAACTGACAATCTTGATCATTGCAGTCCTAACATTAGTTTTTGTGTATATAACTTCTAACACATTAAAAACTGTCTTACAGCATTGCAGAAAACATTTTATTTCATAAGACATAAGCATGTTTCAGTTTGGCAAGATTTGCACTGAATACTGAATGAAACAGCTTTCTCTAATAGAGAGAAAAGCTTTTGAGCAGATTTGGGCTTGATTTCACTTCATTTGAACAGAAACACTATTTCAGCATTACTGGACTCAGAAAGCTGTAAACTGACAATCTTGGTCATTGAAGTCCTAACATAAGTTTTTGTGCATATAACTTCTAACACATTAAAAACTGTCTTACAGCATTGCAGAAAACATTGTACTTCATAAGACATAAGCTTGTTTCAGTTTGGCAAGATTTGCACTGAATACTGAATGAAACAGCTTTATCTAATAGAGAGAAAAGCTTTTGAGCAGATTTGGGCTTGATTTCACTTCATTTCAACAGAAACACTATTTCAGCATTACTGGACTCAGAAAGCTGTAAACTGACAATCTTGATCATTGAAGTCCTAACATAAGTTTTTGTGCATATAACTTCTAACACATTAAAAACTGTCTTACAGCATTGCAGAAAACATTGTACTTCAAAAGACATAAGCTTGTTTCAGTTTGGCAAGATTTGCACTGAATACTGAATGAAACAGCTTTATCTAATAGAGAGAAAAGCTTTTGAGCAGATTTGGGCTTGATTTCACTTCATTTAAACAGAAACACTATTTCAGCATTACTGGACTCAGAAAGCTGTAAACTGACAATCTTGATCATTGAAGTCCTAACATTAGTTTTTGTGCATATAACTTCTAACACATTAAAAACTGTCTTACAGCATTGCAGAAAACATTGTACTTCATAAGACATAAGCTTGTTTCAGTTTGGCAAGATTTGCACTGAATACTGAATGAAACAGCTTTATCTAATAGAGAGAAAAGCTTTTGAGCAGATTTGGGCTTGATTTCACTTCATTTCAACAGAAACACTATTTCAACATTACTGGACTCAGAAAGCTGTAAACTGACAATCTTGATCATTGCAGTCCTAACATTAGTTTTTGTGTATATAACTTCTAACACATTAAAAACTGTCTTACAGCATTGCAGAAAACATTTTATTTCATAAGACATAAGCATGTTTCAGTTTGGCAAGATTTGCACTGAATACTGAATGAAACAGCTTTCTCTAATAGAGAGAAAAGCTTTTGAGCAGATTTGGGCTTGATTTCACTTCATTTGAACAGAAACACTATTTCAGCATTACTGGACTCAGAAAGCTGTAAACTGACAATCTTGATCATTGAAGTCCTAACATAAGTTTTTGTGCAAATAACTTCTAACACATTAAAAGCTGTCTTACAGCATTGCAGAAAACATTGTACTTCATAAGACATGAGCTTGTTTCAGTTTGGCAAGATTTGCACTGAATACTGAATGAAACAGCTTTATCTAATAGAGAGAAAAGCTTTTGAGCAGATTTGGGCTTGATTTCACTTCATTTCAACAGAAACACTATTTCAGCATTACTGGACTCAGAAAGCTGTAAACTGACAATCTTGATCATTGAAGTCCTAACATAAGTTTTTGTGCATATAACTTCTAACACATTAAAAGCTGTCTTACAGCATTGCAGAAAACATTGTACTTCATAAGACATAAGCTTGTTTCAGTTTGGCAAGATTTGCACTGAATACTGAATGAAACAGCTTTATCTAATAGAGAAAAAAGCTTTTGAGCAGATTTGGGCTTGATTTCACTTCATTTCAACAGAAACACTATTTCAGCATTACTGGACTCAGAAAGCTGTAAACTGACAATCTTGATCATTGAAGTCCTAACATTAGTTTTTGTGCATATAACTTCTAACACATTAAAAACTGTCTTACAGCATTGCAGAAAACATTGTACTTCATAAGACATAAGCTTGTTTCAGTTTGGCAAGATTTGCACTGAATACTGAATGAAACAGCTTTATCTAATAGAGAGAAAAGCTTTTGAGCAGATTTGGGCTTGATTTCACTTCATTTCAACAGAAACACTATTTCAGCATTACTGGACTCAGAAAGCTGTAAACTGACAATCTTGATCATTGAAGTCCTAACATAAGTTTTTGTGCATATAACTTCTAACACATTAAAAACTGTCTTACAGCATTGCAGAAAAAATTGTACTTCATAAGACATAAGCTTGTTTCAGTTTGGCAAGATTTGCACTGAATACTGAATGAAACAGCTTTATCTAATAGAGAGAAAAGCTTTTGAGCAGATTTGGGCTTGATTTCACTTCATTTGAACAGAAACACTATTTCAACATTACTGGACTCAGAAAGCTGTAAACTGACAATCTTGATCATTGCAGTCCTAACATTAGTTTTTGTGTATATAACTTCTAACACATTAAAAACTGTCTTACAGCATTGCAGAAAACATTTTATTTCATAAGACATAAGCATGTTTCAGTTTGGCAAGATTTGCACTGAATACTGAATGAAACAGCTTTCTCTAATAGAGAGAAAAGCTTTTGAGCAGATTTGGGCTTCATTTCACTTCATTTGAACAGAAACACTATTTCAGCATTACTGGACTCAGAAAGCTGTAAACTGACAATCTTGATCATTGAAGTCCTAACATAAGTTTTTGTGCATATAACTTCTAACACATTAAAAACTGTCTTACAGCATTGCAG
Source organism: Carassius gibelio (assembly GCF_023724105.1). NCBI lineage: Eukaryota > Metazoa > Chordata > Actinopteri > Cypriniformes > Cyprinidae > Carassius > Carassius gibelio. The sequence continues at coordinate 587,636 of NC_068376.1, read as the reverse complement.
AAAACATTGTACTTCATAAGACATAAGCTTGTTTCAGTTTGGCAAGATTTGCACTGAATACTGAATGAAACAGCTTTATCTAATAGAGAGAAAAGCTTTTGAGCAGATTTGGGCTTGATTTCACTTCATTTGAACAGAAACACTATTTCAACATTACTGGACTCAGAAAGCTGTAAACTGACAATCTTGATCATTGCAGTCCTAACATTAGTTTTTGTGCATATAACTTCTAACACATTAAAAACTGTCTTACAGCATTGCAGAAAACATTGTACTTCATAAGGCATACGCTTGTTTCAGTTTGGCAAGATTTGCACTGAATATTGAATGAAACAGCTTTCTCTAATAGAGAGAAAAGCTTTTGAGCAGATTTGGGCTTGATTTCACTTCATTTGAACAGAAACACTATTTCAACATTACTGGACTCAGAAAGCTGTAAACTGACAATCTTGATCATTGCAGTCCTAACATTAGTTTTTGTGTATATAACTTCTAACACATTAAAAACTGTCTTACAGCATTGCAGAAAACATTTTATTTCATAAGACATAAGCATGTTTCAGTTTGGCAAGATTTGCACTGAATACTGAATGAAACAGCTTTCTCTAATAGAGAGAAAAGCTTTTGAGCAGATTTGGGCTTCATTTCACTTCATTTGAACAGAAACACTATTTCAGCATTACTGGACTCAGAAAGCTGTAAACTGACAATCTTGATCATTGAAGTCCTAACATAAGTTTTTGTGCATATAACTTCTAACACATTAAAAACTGTCTTACAGCATTGCAGAAAACATTGTACTTCATAAGACATAAGCTTGTTTCAGTTTGGCAAGATTTGCACTGAATACTGAATGAAACAGCTTTATCTAATAGAGAGAAAAGCTTTTGAGCAGATTTGGGCTTGATTTCACTTCATTTGAACAGAAACACTATTTCAACATTACTGGACTCAGAAAGCTGTAAACTGACAATCTTGATCATTGCAGTCCTAACATTAGTTTTTGTGCATATAACTTCTAACACATTAAAAACTGTCTTACAGCATTGCAGAAAACATTGTACTTCATAAGGCATACGCTTGTTTCAGTTTGGCAAGATTTGCACTGAATATTGAATGAAACAGCTTTCTCTAATAGAGAGAAAAGCTTTTGAGCAGATTTGGGCTTGATTTCACTTCATTTGAACAGAAACACTATTTCAACATTACTGGACTCAGAAAGCTGTAAACTGACAATCTTGATCATTCCAGTCCTAACATTAGTTTTTGTGTATATAACTTCTAACACATTAAAAACTGTCTTACAGCATTGCAGAAAACATTTTATTTCATAAGACATAAGCATGTTTCAGTTTGGCAAGATTTGCACTGAATACTGAATGAAACAGCTTTCTCTAATAGAGAGAAAAGCTTTTGAGCAGATTTGGGCTTGATTTCACTTCATTTGAACAGAAACACTATTTCAGCATTACTGGACTCAGAAAGCTGTAAACTGACAATCTTGATCATTGAAGTCCTAACATAAGTTTTTGTGCATATAACTTCTAACACATTAAAAACTGTCTTACAGCATTGCAGAAAACATTGTACTTCATAAGGCATAAGCTTCTTTCAGTTTGGCAAGATTTGCACTGAATACTGAATGAAACAGCTTTATCTAATAGAGAGAAAAGCTTTTGAGCAGACTTGGGCTTGATTTCACTTCATTTCAACAGAAACACTATTTCAGCATTACTGGACTCAGAAAGCTGTAAACTGACAATCTTGATCATTGAAGTCCTAACATTAGTTTTTGTGCATATAACTTCTAACACATTAAAAACTGTCTTACAGCATTGCAAAAAACATTTCATTTCATAAGACATAAGCTTGTTTCAGTTTGGCAAGATTTGCACTGAATACTCAATGAAACCGCATTCTCTATTAGAGAGAAAAGCTTTTGAGCAGATTTGGGCTTGATTTCACTTCATTTGAACAGAAACACTATTTCAGCATTACTGGACTCAGAAAGCTGTAAACTGACAATCTTGATCATTGAAGTCCTAACATAAGTTTTTGTGCATATAACTTCTAACACATTAAAAACTGTCTTACAGCATTGCAGAAAACATTGTACTTCATAAGGCATAAGCTTGTTTCAGTTTGGCAAGATTTGCACTGAATACTGAATGAAACAGCTTTATCTAATAGAGAGAAAAGCTTTTGAGCAGATTTGGGCTTGATTTCACTTCATTTCAACAGAAACACTATTTCAGCATTACTGGACTCAGAAAGCTGTAAACTGACAATCTTGATCATTGAAGTCCTAACATAAGTTTTTGTGCATATAACTTCTAACACATTAAAAACTGTCTTACAGCATTGCAGAAAACATTGTACTTCATAAGACATAAGCTTGTTTCAGTTTGGCAAGATTTGCACTGAATACTGAATGAAACAGCTTTATCTAATAGCGAGAAAAGCTTTTGAGCAGATTTGGGCTTGATTTCACTTCATTTGAACAGAAACACTATTTCAGCATTACTGGACTCAGAAAGCTGTAAACTGACAATCTTGATCATTGAAGTCCTAACATTAGTTTTTGTGCATATAACTTCTAACACATTAAAAACTGTCTTACAGCATTGCAGAAAACATTGTACTTCATAAGGCATAAGCTTGTTTCAGTTTGGCAAGATTTGCACTGAATATTGAATGAAACAGCTTTCTCTAATAGAGAGAAAAGCTTTTGAGCAGATTTGGGCTTGATTTCACTTCATTTGAACAGAAACACTATTTCAACATTACTGGACTCAGAAAGCTGTAAACTGACAATCTTGATCATTGCAGTCCTAACATTAGTTTTTGTGCATATAACTTCTAACACATTAAAAACTGTCTTACAGCATTGCAGAAAACATTTCATTTCATAAGACATAAGCATGTTTCAGTTTGGCAAGATTTGCACTGAATACTGAATGAAACAGCTTTCTCTAATAGAGAGAAAAGCTTTTGAGCAGATTTGGGCTTGATTTCACTTCATTTGAACAGAAACACTATTTCAGCATTACTGGACTCAGAAAGCTGTAAACTGACAATCTTGATCATTGAAGTCCTAACATAAGTTTTTGTGCATATAACTTCTAACACATTAAAAACTGTCTTACAGCATTGCAGAAAACATTGTACTTCATAAGGCATAAGCTTGTTTCAGTTTGGCAAGATTTGCACTGAATACTGAATGAAACAGCTTTATCTAATAGAGAGAAAAGCTTTTGAGCAGATTTGGGCTTGATTTCACTTCATTTCAACAGAAACACTATTTCAGCATTACTGGACTCAGAAAGCTGTAAACTGACAATCTTGATCATTGAAGTCCTAACATAAGTTTTTGTGCATATAACTTCTAACACATTAAAAACTGTCTTACAGCATTGCAGAAAACATTGTACTTCATAAGACATAAGCTTGTTTCAGTTTGGCAAGATTTGCACTGAATACTGAATGAAACAGCTTTATCTAATAGCGAGAAAAGCTTTTGAGCAGATTTGGGCTTGATTTCACTTCATTTGAACAGAAACACTATTTCAGCATTACTGGACTCAGAAAGCTGTAAACTGACAATCTTGATCATTGAAGTCCTAACATTAGTTTTTGTGCATATAACTTCTAACACATTAAAAACTGTCTTACAGCATTGCAGAAAACATTGTACTTCATAAGGCATAAGCTTGTTTCAGTTTGGCAAGATTTGCACTGAATATTGAATGAAACAGCTTTCTCTAATAGAGAGAAAAGCTTTTGAGCAGATTTGGGCTTGATTTCACTTCATTTGAACAGAAACACTATTTCAACATTACTGGACTCAGAAAGCTGTAAACTGACAATCTTGATCATTGCAGTCCTAACATTAGTTTTTGTGCATATAACTTCTAACACATTAAAAACTGTCTTCCAGCATTGCAGAAAACATTGTACTTCATAAGGCATACGCTTGTTTCAGTTTGGCAAGATTTGCACTGCATATTGAATGAAACAGCTTTCTCTAATAGAGAGAAAAGCTTTTGAGCAGATTTGGGCTTGATTTCACTTCATTTGAACAGAAACACTATTTCAACATTACTGGACTCAGAAAGCTGTAAACTGACAATCTTGATCATTGCAGTCCTAACATTAGTTTTTGTGTATATAACTTCTAACACATTAAAAACTGTCTTACAGCATTGCAGAAAACATTTTATTTCATAAGACATAAGCATGTTTCAGTTTGGCAAGATTTGCACTGAATACTGAATGAAACAGCTTTCTCTAATAGAGAGAAAAGCTTTTGAGCAGATTTGGGCTTCATTTCACTTCATTTGAACAGAAACACTATTTCAGCATTACTGGACTCAGAAAGCTGTAAACTGACAATCTTGATCATTGAAGTCCTAACATTAGTTTTTGTGCATATAACTTCTAACACATTAAAAACTGTCTTACAGCATTGCAGAAAACATTGTACTTCATAAGGCATAAGCTTGTTTCAGTTTGGCAAGATTTGCACTGAATACTGAATGAAACAGCTTTATCTAATAGAGAGAAAAGCTTTTGAGCAGATTTGGGCTTGATTTCACTTCATTTCAACAGAAACACTATTTCAACATTACTGGACTCAGAAAGCTGTAAACTGACAATCTTGATCATTGCAGTCCTAACATTAGTTTTTGTGCATATAACTTCTAACACATTAAAAACTGTCTTAAAGCATTGCAGAAAACATTGTACTTCATAAGGCATACGCTTGTTTCAGTTTGGCAAGATTTGCACTGCATATTGAATGAAACAGCTTTCTCTAATAGAGAGAAAAGCTTTTGAGCAGATTTGGGCTTGATTTCACTTCATTTGAACAGAAACACTATTTCAACATTACTGGACTCAGAAAGCTGTAAACGGACAATCTTGATCATTGAAGTCCTAACATTAGTTTTTGTGCATATAACTTCTAACACATTAAAAACTGTCTTACAGCATTGCAGAAAACATTGTACTTCATAAGACATAAGCTTGTTTCAGTTTGGCAAGATTTGCACTGAATACTGAATGAAACAGCTTTATCTAATAGAGAGAAAAGCTTTTGAGCAGATTTGGGCTTGATTTCACTTCATTTCAACAGAAACACTATTTCAGCATTACTGGACTCAGAAAGCTGTAAACTGACAATCTTGATCATTGAAGTCCTAACATAAGTTTTTGTGCATATAACTTCTAACACATTAAAAACTGTCTTACAGCATTGCAGAAAACATTGTACTTCATAAGACATAAGCTTGTTTCAGTTTGGCAAGATTTGCACTGAATACTGAATGAAACAGCTTTCTCTAATAGAGAGAAAAGCTTTTGAGCAGATTTGGGCTTGATTTCACTTCATTTGAACAGAAACACTATTTCAGCATTACTGGACTCAGAAAGCTGTAAACTGACAATCTTGATCATTGAAGTCCTAACATAAGTTTTTGTGCATATAACTTCTAACACATTAAAAACTGTCTTACAGCATTGCAAAAAACATTTCATTTCATAAGACATAAGCTTGTTTCAGTTTGGCAAGATTTGCACTGAATACTCAATGAAACCGCATTCTCTATTAGAGAGAAAAGCTTTTGAGCAGATTTGGGCTTGATTTCACTTCATTTGAACAGAAACACTATTTCAGCATTACTGGACTCAGAAAGCTGTAAACTGACAATCTTGATCATTGAAGTCCTAACATAAGTTTTTGTGCATATAACTTCTAACACATTAAAAACTGTCTTACAGCATTGCAGAAAACATTGTACTTCATAAGGCATAAGCTTGTTTCAGTTTGGCAAGATTTGCACTGAATACTGAATGAAACAGCTTTATCTAATAGAGAGAAAAGCTTTTGAGCAGATTTGGGCTTGATTTCACTTCATTTCAACAGAAACACTATTTCAGCATTACTGGACTCAGAAAGCTGTAAACTGACAATCTTGATCATTGAAGTCCTAACATAAGTTTTTGTGCATATAACTTCTAACACATTAAAAACTGTCTTACAGCATTGCAGAAAACATTGTACTTCATAAGGCATAAGCTTGTTTCAGTTTGGCAAGATTTGCACTGAATACTGAATGAAACAGCTTTATCTAATAGAGAGAAAAGCTTTTGAGCAGATTTGGGCTTGATTTCACTTCATTTCAACAGAAACACTATTTCAGCATTACTGGACTCAGAAAGCTGTAAACTGACAATCTTGATCATTGAAGTCCTAACATAAGTTTTTGTGCATATAACTTCTAACACATTAAAAACTGTCTTACAGCATTGCAGAAAACATTGTACTTCATAAGACATAAGCTTGTTTCAGTTTGGCAAGATTTGCACTGAATACTGAATGAAACAGCTTTATCTAATAGCGAGAAAAGCTTTTGAGCAGATTTGGGCTTGATTTCACTTCATTTGAACAGAAACACTATTTCAGCATTACTGGACTCAGAAAGCTGTAAACTGACAATCTTGATCATTGAAGTCCTAACATTAGTTTTTGTGCATATAACTTCTAACACATTAAAAACTGTCTTACAGCATTGCAGAAAACATTGTACTTCATAAGGCATAAGCTTGTTTCAGTTTGGCAAGATTTGCACTGAATATTGAATGAAACAGCTTTCTCTAATAGAGAGAAAAGCTTTTGAGCAGATTTGGGCTTGATTTCACTTCATTTGAACAGAAACACTATTTCAACATTACTGGACTCAGAAAGCTGTAAACTGACAATCTTGATCATTGCAGTCCTAACATTAGTTTTTGTGCATATAACTTCTAACACATTAAAAACTGTCTTACAGCATTGCAGAAAACATTTCATTTCATAAGACATAAGCATGTTTCAGTTTGGCAAGATTTGCACTGAATACTGAATGAAACAGCTTTCTCTAATAGAGAGAAAAGCTTTTGAGCAGATTTGGGCTTGATTTCACTTCATTTGAACAGAAACACTATTTCAGCATTACTGGACTCAGAAAGCTGTAAACTGACAATCTTGATCATTGAAGTCCTAACATAAGTTTTTGTGCATATAACTTCTAACACATTAAAAACTGTCTTACAGCATTGCAGAAAACATTGTACTTCATAAGGCATAAGCTTGTTTCAGTTTGGCAAGATTTGCACTGAATACTGAATGAAACAGCTTTATCTAATAGAGAGAAAAGCTTTTGAGCAGATTTGGGCTTGATTTCACTTCATTTCAACAGAAACACTATTTCAGCATTACTGGACTCAGAAAGCTGTAAACTGACAATCTTGATCATTGAAGTCCTAACATAAGTTTTTGTGCATATAACTTCTAACACATTAAAAACTGTCTTACAGCATTGCAGAAAACATTGTACTTCATAAGACATAAGCTTGTTTCAGTTTGGCAAGATTTGCACTGAATACTGAATGAAACAGCTTTATCTAATAGCGAGAAAAGCTTTTGAGCAGATTTGGGCTTGATTTCACTTCATTTGAACAGAAACACTATTTCAGCATTACTGGACTCAGAAAGCTGTAAACTGACAATCTTGATCATTGAAGTCCTAACATTAGTTTTTGTGCATATAACTTCTAACACATTAAAAACTGTCTTACAGCATTGCAGAAAACATTGTACTTCATAAGGCATAAGCTTGTTTCAGTTTGGCAAGATTTGCACTGAATATTGAATGAAACAGCTTTCTCTAATAGAGAGAAAAGCTTTTGAGCAGATTTGGGCTTGATTTCACTTCATTTGAACAGAAACACTATTTCAACATTACTGGACTCAGAAAGCTGTAAACTGACAATCTTGATCATTGCAGTCCTAACATTAGTTTTTGTGCATATAACTTCTAACACATTAAAAACTGTCTTCCAGCATTGCAGAAAACATTGTACTTCATAAGGCATACGCTTGTTTCAGTTTGGCAAGATTTGCACTGCATATTGAATGAAACAGCTTTCTCTAATAGAGAGAAAAGCTTTTGAGCAGATTTGGGCTTGATTTCACTTCATTTGAACAGAAACACTATTTCAACATTACTGGACTCAGAAAGCTGTAAACTGACAATCTTGATCATTGCAGTCCTAACATTAGTTTTTGTGTATATAACTTCTAACACATTAAAAACTGTCTTACAGCATTGCAGAAAACATTTTATTTCATAAGACATAAGCATGTTTCAGTTTGGCAAGATTTGCACTGAATACTGAATGAAACAGCTTTCTCTAATAGAGAGAAAAGCTTTTGAGCAGATTTGGGCTTCATTTCACTTCATTTGAACAGAAACACTATTTCAGCATTACTGGACTCAGAAAGCTGTAAACTGACAATCTTGATCATTGAAGTCCTAACATTAGTTTTTGTGCATATAACTTCTAACACATTAAAAACTGTCTTACAGCATTGCAGAAAACATTGTACTTCATAAGGCATAAGCTTGTTTCAGTTTGGCAAGATTTGCACTGAATACTGAATGAAACAGCTTTATCTAATAGAGAGAAAAGCTTTTGAGCAGATTTGGGCTTGATTTCACTTCATTTCAACAGAAACACTATTTCAACATTACTGGACTCAGAAAGCTGTAAACTGACAATCTTGATCATTGCAGTCCTAACATTAGTTTTTGTGCATATAACTTCTAACACATTAAAAACTGTCTTAAAGCATTGCAGAAAACATTGTACTTCATAAGGCATACGCTTGTTTCAGTTTGGCAAGATTTGCACTGCATATTGAATGAAACAGCTTTCTCTAATAGAGAGAAAAGCTTTTGAGCAGATTTGGGCTTGATTTCACTTCATTTGAACAGAAACACTATTTCAACATTACTGGACTCAGAAAGCTGTAAACTGACAATCTTGATCATTGAAGTCCTAACATTAGTTTTTGTGCATATAACTTCTAACACATTAAAAACTGTCTTACAGCATTGCAGAAAACATTGTACTTCATAAGACATAAGCTTGTTTCAGTTTGGCAAGATTTGCACTGAATACTGAATGAAACAGCTTTATCTAATAGAGAGAAAAGCTTTTGAGCAGATTTGGGCTTGATTTCACTTCATTTCAACAGAAACACTATTTCAGCATTACTGGACTCAGAAAGCTGTAAACTGACAATCTTGATCATTGAAGTCCTAACATAAGTTTTTGTGCATATAACTTCTAACACATTAAAAACTGTCTTACAGCATTGCAGAAAACATTGTACTTCATAAGACATAAGCTTGTTTCAGTTTGGCAAGATTTGCACTGAATACTGAATGAAACAGCTTTCTCTAATAGAGAGAAAAGCTTTTGAGCAGATTTGGGCTTGATTTCACTTCATTTGAACAGAAACACTATTTCAGCATTACTGGACTCAGAAAGCTGTAAACTGACAATCTTGATCATTGAAGTCCTAACATAAGTTTTTGTGCATATAACTTCTAACACATTAAAAACTGTCTTACAGCATTGCAAAAAACATTTCATTTCATAAGACATAAGCTTGTTTCAGTTTGGCAAGATTTGCACTGAATACTCAATGAAACCGCATTCTCTATTAGAGAGAAAAGCTTTTGAGCAGATTTGGGCTTGATTTCACTTCATTTGAACAGAAACACTATTTCAGCATTACTGGACTCAGAAAGCTGTAAACTGACAATCTTGATCATTGAAGTCCTAACATAAGTTTTTGTGCATATAACTTCTAACACATTAAAAACTGTCTTACAGCATTGCAGAAAACATTGTACTTCATAAGGCATAAGCTTGTTTCAGTTTGGCAAGATTTGCACTGAATACTGAATGAAACAGCTTTATCTAATAGAGAGAAAAGCTTTTGAGCAGATTTGGGCTTGATTTCACTTCATTTCAACAGAAACACTATTTCAGCATTACTGGACTCAGAAAGCTGTAAACTGACAATCTTGATCATTGAAGTCCTAACATAAGTTTTTGTGCATATAACTTCTAACACATTAAAAACTGTCTTACAGCATTGCAGAAAACATTGTACTTCATAAGACATAAGCTTGTTTCAGTTTGGCAAGATTTGCACTGAATACTGAATGAAACAGCTTTATCTAATAGCGAGAAAAGCTTTTGAGCAGATTTGGGCTTGATTTCACTTCATTTGAACAGAAACACTATTTCAGCATTACTGGACTCAGAAAGCTGTAAACTGACAATCTTGATCATTGAAGTCCTAACATTAGTTTTTGTGCATATAACTTCTAACACATTAAAAACTGTCTTACAGCATTGCAGAAAACATTGTACTTCATAAGGCATAAGCTTGTTTCAGTTTGGCAAGATTTGCACTGAATATTGAATGAAACAGCTTTCTCTAATAGAGAGAAAAGCTTTTGAGCAGATTTGGGCTTGATTTCACTTCATTTGAACAGAAACACTATTTCAACATTACTGGACTCAGAAAGCTGTAAACTGACAATCTTGATCATTGCAGTCCTAACATTAGTTTTTGTGCATATAACTTCTAACACATTAAAAACTGTCTTACAGCATTGCAGAAAACATTGTACTTCATAAGGCATACGCTTGTTTCAGTTTGGCAAGATTTGCACTGCATATTGAATGAAACAGCTTTCTCTAATAGAGAGAAAAGCTTTTGAGCAGATTTGGGCTTGATTTCACTTCATTTGAACAGAAACACTATTTCAACATTACTGGACTCAGAAAGCTGTAAACTGACAATCTTGATCATTGCAGTCCTAACATTAGTTTTTGTGTATATAACTTCTAACACATTAAAAACTGTCTTACAGCATTGCAGAAAACATTTTATTTCATAAGACATAAGCATGTTTCAGTTTGGCAAGATTTGCACTGAATACTGAATGAAACAGCTTTCTCTAATAGAGAGAAAAGCTTTTGAGCAGATTTGGGCTTGATTTCACTTCATTTGAACAGAAACACTATTTCAGCATTACTGGACTCAGAAAGCTGTAAACTGACAATCTTGATCATTGAAGTCCTAACATTAGTTTTTGTGCATATAACTTCTAACACATTAAAAACTGTCTTACAGCATTGCAGAAAACATTGTACTTCATAAGGCATAAGCTTGTTTCAGTTTGGCAAGATTTGCACTGAATACTGAATGAAACAGCTTTATCTAATAGAGAGAAAAGCTTTTGAGCAGATTTGGGCTTGATTTCACTTCATTTGAACAGAAACACTATTTCAACATTACTGGACTCAGAAAGCTGTAAACTGACAATCTTGATCATTGAAGTCCTAACATTAGTTTTTGTGCATATAACTTCTAACACATTAAAAACTGTCTTACAGCATTGCAGAAAACATTGTACTTCATAAGGCATAAGCTTGTTTCAGTTTGGCAAGATTTGCACTGAATACTGAATGAAACAGCTTTATCTAATAGAGAGAAAAGCTTTTGAGCAGACTTGGGCTTGATTTCACTTCATTTCAACAGAAACACTATTTCAGCATTACTGGACTCAGAAAGCTGTAAACTGACAATCTTGATCATTGAAGTCCTAACATTAGTTTTTGTGCATATAACTTCTAACACATTAAAAACTGTCTTACAGCATTGCAAAAAACATTTCATTTCATAAGACATAAGCTTGTTTCAGTTTGGCAAGATTTGCACTGAATACTCAATGAAACCGCATTCTCTATTAGAGAGAAAAGCTTTTGAGCAGATTTGGGCTTGATTTCACTTCATTTGAACAGAAACACTATTTCAGCATTACTGGACTCAGAAAGCTGTAAACTGACAATCTTGATCATTGAAGTCCTAACATAAGTTTTTGTGCATATAACTTCTAACACATTAAAAACTGTCTTACAGCATTGCAGAAAACTTTGTACTTCATAAGGCATAAGCTTGTTTCAGTTTGGCAAGATTTACACTGAATACTGAATGAAACAGCTTTATCTAATAGAGAGAAAAGCTTTTGAGCAGATTTGGGCTTGATTTCACTTCATTTCAACAGAAACACTATTTCAGCATTACTGGACTCAGAAAGCTGTAAACTGACAATCTTGATCATTGAAGTCCTAACATAAGTTTTTGTGCATATAACTTCTAACACATTAAAAACTGTCTTACAGCATTGCAGAAAACATTGTACTTCAAAAGACATAAGCTTGTTTCAGTTTGGCAAGATTTGCACTGAATACTGAATGAAACAGCTTTATCTAATAGAGAGAAAAGCTTTTGAGCAGATTTGGGCTTGATTTCACTTCATTTCAACAGAAACACTATTTCAGCATTACTGGACTCAGAAAGCTGTAAACTGACAATCTTGATCATTGAAGTCCTAACATTAGTTTTTGTGCATATAACTTCTAACACATTAAAAACTGTCTTACAGCATTGCAGAAAACATTGTACTTCATAAGACATAAGCTTGTTTCAGTTTGGCAAGATTTGCACTGAATACTGAATGAAACAGCTTTATCTAATAGAGAGAAAAGCTTTTGAGCAGATTTGGGCTTGATTTCACTTCATTTCAACAGAAACACTATTTCAGCATTACTGGACTCAGAAAGCTGTAAACTGACAATCTTGATCATTGAAGTCCTAACATAAGTTTTTGTGCAAATAACTTCTAACACATTAAAAACTGTCTTACAGCATTGCAGAAAACATTGTACTTCATAAGGCATAAGCTTGTTTCAGTTTGGCAAGATTTGCACTGAATATTGAATGAAACAGCTTTCTCTAATAGAGAGAAAAGCTTTTGAGCAGATTTGGGCTTGATTTCACTTCATTTGAACAGAAACACTATTTCAACATTACTGGACTCAGAAAGCTGTAAACTGACAATCTTGATCATTGCAGTCCTAACATTAGTTTTTGTGTATATAACTTCTAACACATTAAAAACTGTCTTACAGCATTGCAGAAAACATTTTATTTCATAAGACATAAGCATGTTTCAGTTTGGCAAGATTTGCACTGAATACTGAATGAAACAGCTTTCTCTAATAGAGAGAAAAGCTTTTGAGCAGATTTGGGCTTGATTTCACTTCATTTGAACAGAAACACTATTTCAGCATTACTGGACTCAGAAAGCTGTAAACTGACAATCTTGATCATTGAAGTCCTAACATAAGTTTTTGTGCATATAACTTCTAACACATTAAAAGCTGTCTTACAGCATTGCAGAAAACATTGTACTTCATAAGACATGAGCTTGTTTCAGTTTGGCAAGATTTGCACTGAATACTGAATGAAACAGCTTTATCTAATAGAGAGAAAAGCTTTTGAGCAGATTTGGGCTTGATTTCACTTCATTTCAACAGAAACACTATTTCAGCATTACTGGACTCAGAAAGCTGTAAACTGACAATCTTGATCATTGAAGTCCTAACATAAGTTTTTGTGCATATAACTTCTAACACATTAAAAACTGTCTTACAGCATTGCAGAAAAAATTGTACTTCATAAGACATAAGCTTGTTTCAGTTTGGCAAGATTTGCACTGAATACTGAATGAAACAGCTTTATCTAATAGAGAGAAAAGCTTTTGAGCAGATTTGGGCTTGATTTCACTTCATTTGAACAGAAACACTATTTCAACATTACTGGACTCAGAAAGCTGTAAACTGACAATCTTGATCATTGCAGTCCTAACATTAGTTTTTGTGCATATAACTTCTAACACATTAAAAACTGTCTTACAGCATTGCAGAAAACATTGTACTTCATAAGGCATACGCTTGTTTCAGTTTGGCAAGATTTGCACTGAATATTGAATGAAACAGCTTTCTCTAATAGAGAGAAAAGCTTTTGAGCAGATTTGGGCTTGATTTCACTTCATTTGAACAGAAACACTATTTCAACATTACTGGACTCAGAAAGCTGTAAACTGACAATCTTGATCATTGCAGTCCTAACATTAGTTTTTGTGTATATAACTTCTAACACATTAAAAACTGTCTTACAGCATTGCAGAAAACATTTTATTTCATAAGACATAAGCATGTTTCAGTTTGGCAAGATTTGCACTGAATACTGAATGAAACAGCTTTCTCTAATAGAGAGAAAAGCTTTTGAGCAGATTTGGGCTTCATTTCACTTCATTTGAACAGAAACACTATTTCAGCATTACTGGACTCAGAAAGCTGTAAACTGACAATCTTGATCATTGAAGTCCTAACATAAGTTTTTGTGCATATAACTTCTAACACATTAAAAACTGTCTTACAGCATTGCAGAAAACATTGTACTTCATAAGACATAAGCTTGTTTCAGTTTGGCAAGATTTGCACTGAATACTGAATGAAACAGCTTTATCTAATAGAGAGAAAAGCTTTTGAGCAGATTTGGGCTTGATTTCACTTCATTTGAACAGAAACACTATTTCAACATTACTGGACTCAGAAAGCTGTAAACTGACAATCTTGATCATTGCAGTCCTAACATTAGTTTTTGTGCATATAACTTCTAACACATTAAAAACTGTCTTACAGCATTGCAGAAAACATTGTACTTCATAAGGCATACGCTTGTTTCAGTTTGGCAAGATTTGCACTGAATATTGAATGAAACAGCTTTCTCTAATAGAGAGAAAAGCTTTTGAGCAGATTTGGGCTTGATTTCACTTCATTTGAACAGAAACACTATTTCAGCATTACTGGACTCAGAAAGCTGTAAACTGACAATCTTGATCATTGAAGTCCTAACATAAGTTTTTGTGCATATAACTTCTAACACATTAAAAACTGTCTTACAGCATTGCAGAAAACATTGTAATTCATAAGGCATAAGCTTCTTTCAGTTTGGCAAGATTTGCACTGAATACTGAATGAAACAGCTTTATCTAATAGAGAGAAAAGCTTTTGAGCAGACTTGGGCTTGATTTCACTTCATTTCAACAGAAACACTATTTCAGCATTACTGGACTCAGAAAGCTGTAAACTGACAATCTTGATCATTGAAGTCCTAACATTAGTTTTTGTGCATATAACTTCTAACACATTAAAAACTGTCTTACAGCATTGCAAAAAACATTTCATTTCATAAGACATAAGCTTGTTTCAGTTTGGCAAGATTTGCACTGAATACTCAATGAAACCGCATTCTCTATTAGAGAGAAAAGCTTTTGAGCAGATTTGGGCTTGATTTCACTTCATTTCAACAGAAACACTATTTCAGCATTACTGGACTCAGAAAGCTGTAAACTGACAATCTTGATCATTGAAGTCCTAACATAAGTTTTTGTGCATATAACTTCTAACACATTAAAAGCTGTCTTACAGCATTGCAGAAAACATTGTACTTCATAAGACATAAGCTTGTTTCAGTTTGGCAAGATTTGCACTGAATACTGAATGAAACAGCTTTATCTAATAGAGAAAAAAGCTTTTGAGCAGATTTGGGCTTGATTTCACTTCATTTCAACAGAAACACTATTTCAGCATTACTGGACTCAGAAAGCTGTAAACTGACAATCTTGATCATTGAAGTCCTAACATTAGTTTTTGTGCATATAACTTCTAACACATTAAAAACTGTCTTACAGCATTGCAGAAAACATTGTACTTCATAAGACATAAGCTTGTTTCAGTTTGGCAAGATTTGCACTGAATACTGAATGAAACAGCTTTATCTAATAGAGAGAAAAGCTTTTGAGCAGATTTGGGCTTGATTTCACTTCATTTCAACAGAAACACTATTTCAGCATTACTGGACTCAGAAAGCTGTAAACTGACAATCTTGATCATTGA
This sequence comes from Carassius gibelio, assembly GCF_023724105.1. Lineage (NCBI taxonomy): Eukaryota > Metazoa > Chordata > Actinopteri > Cypriniformes > Cyprinidae > Carassius > Carassius gibelio. The sequence continues at coordinate 571,922 of NC_068376.1, read as the reverse complement.
AGTCCTAACATAAGTTTTTGTGCATATAACTTCTAACACATTAAAAACTGTCTTACAGCATTGCAGAAAAAATTGTACTTCATAAGACATAAGCTTGTTTCAGTTTGGCAAGATTTGCACTGAATACTGAATGAAACAGCTTTATCTAATAGAGAGAAAAGCTTTTGAGCAGATTTGGGCTTGATTTCACTTCATTTGAACAGAAACACTATTTCAACATTACTGGACTCAGAAAGCTGTAAACTGACAATCTTGATCATTGCAGTCCTAACATTAGTTTTTGTGCATATAACTTCTAACACATTAAAAACTGTCTTACAGCATTGCAGAAAACATTGTACTTCATAAGGCATACGCTTGTTTCAGTTTGGCAAGATTTGCACTGAATATTGAATGAAACAGCTTTCTCTAATAGAGAGAAAAGCTTTTGAGCAGATTTGGGCTTGATTTCACTTCATTTGAACAGAAACACTATTTCAACATTACTGGACTCAGAAAGCTGTAAACTGACAATCTTGATCATTGCAGTCCTAACATTAGTTTTTGTGTATATAACTTCTAACACATTAAAAACTGTCTTACAGCATTGCAGAAAACATTTTATTTCATAAGACATAAGCATGTTTCAGTTTGGCAAGATTTGCACTGAATACTGAATGAAACAGCTTTCTCTAATAGAGAGAAAAGCTTTTGAGCAGATTTGGGCTTCATTTCACTTCATTTGAACAGAAACACTATTTCAGCATTACTGGACTCAGAAAGCTGTAAACTGACAATCTTGATCATTGAAGTCCTAACATAAGTTTTTGTGCATATAACTTCTAACACATTAAAAACTGTCTTACAGCATTGCAGAAAACATTGTACTTCATAAGACATAAGCTTGTTTCAGTTTGGCAAGATTTGCACTGAATACTGAATGAAACAGCTTTATCTAATAGAGAGAAAAGCTTTTGAGCAGATTTGGGCTTGATTTCACTTCATTTGAACAGAAACACTATTTCAACATTACTGGACTCAGAAAGCTGTAAACTGACAATCTTGATCATTGCAGTCCTAACATTAGTTTTTGTGCATATAACTTCTAACACATTAAAAACTGTCTTACAGCATTGCAGAAAACATTGTACTTCATAAGGCATACGCTTGTTTCAGTTTGGCAAGATTTGCACTGAATATTGAATGAAACAGCTTTCTCTAATAGAGAGAAAAGCTTTTGAGCAGATTTGGGCTTGATTTCACTTCATTTGAACAGAAACACTATTTCAACATTACTGGACTCAGAAAGCTGTAAACTGACAATCTTGATCATTCCAGTCCTAACATTAGTTTTTGTGTATATAACTTCTAACACATTAAAAACTGTCTTACAGCATTGCAGAAAACATTTTATTTCATAAGACATAAGCATGTTTCAGTTTGGCAAGATTTGCACTGAATACTGAATGAAACAGCTTTCTCTAATAGAGAGAAAAGCTTTTGAGCAGATTTGGGCTTGATTTCACTTCATTTGAACAGAAACACTATTTCAGCATTACTGGACTCAGAAAGCTGTAAACTGACAATCTTGATCATTGAAGTCCTAACATAAGTTTTTGTGCATATAACTTCTAACACATTAAAAACTGTCTTACAGCATTGCAGAAAACATTGTACTTCATAAGGCATAAGCTTCTTTCAGTTTGGCAAGATTTGCACTGAATACTGAATGAAACAGCTTTATCTAATAGAGAGAAAAGCTTTTGAGCAGACTTGGGCTTGATTTCACTTCATTTCAACAGAAACACTATTTCAGCATTACTGGACTCAGAAAGCTGTAAACTGACAATCTTGATCATTGAAGTCCTAACATTAGTTTTTGTGCATATAACTTCTAACACATTAAAAACTGTCTTACAGCATTGCAAAAAACATTTCATTTCATAAGACATAAGCTTGTTTCAGTTTGGCAAGATTTGCACTGAATACTCAATGAAACCGCATTCTCTATTAGAGAGAAAAGCTTTTGAGCAGATTTGGGCTTGATTTCACTTCATTTGAACAGAAACACTATTTCAGCATTACTGGACTCAGAAAGCTGTAAACTGACAATCTTGATCATTGAAGTCCTAACATAAGTTTTTGTGCATATAACTTCTAACACATTAAAAACTGTCTTACAGCATTGCAGAAAACATTGTACTTCATAAGGCATAAGCTTGTTTCAGTTTGGCAAGATTTGCACTGAATACTGAATGAAACAGCTTTATCTAATAGAGAGAAAAGCTTTTGAGCAGATTTGGGCTTGATTTCACTTCATTTCAACAGAAACACTATTTCAGCATTACTGGACTCAGAAAGCTGTAAACTGACAATCTTGATCATTGAAGTCCTAACATAAGTTTTTGTGCATATAACTTCTAACACATTAAAAACTGTCTTACAGCATTGCAGAAAACATTGTACTTCATAAGACATAAGCTTGTTTCAGTTTGGCAAGATTTGCACTGAATACTGAATGAAACAGCTTTATCTAATAGCGAGAAAAGCTTTTGAGCAGATTTGGGCTTGATTTCACTTCATTTGAACAGAAACACTATTTCAGCATTACTGGACTCAGAAAGCTGTAAACTGACAATCTTGATCATTGAAGTCCTAACATTAGTTTTTGTGCATATAACTTCTAACACATTAAAAACTGTCTTACAGCATTGCAGAAAACATTGTACTTCATAAGACATAAGCTTGTTTCAGTTTGGCAAGATTTGCACTGAATACTGAATGAAACAGCTTTATCTAATAGAGAGAAAAGCTTTTGAGCAGATTTGGGCTTGATTTCACTTCATTTCAACAGAAACACTATTTCAGCATTACTGGACTCAGAAAGCTGTAAACTGACAATCTTGATCATTGAAGTCCTAACATAAGTTTTTGTGCATATAACTTCTAACACATTAAAAACTGTCTTACAGCATTGCAGAAAAAATTGTACTTCATAAGACATAAGCTTGTTTCAGTTTGGCAAGATTTGCACTGAATACTGAATGAAACAGCTTTATCTAATAGAGAGAAAAGCTTTTGAGCAGATTTGGGCTTGATTTCACTTCATTTGAACAGAAACACTATTTCAACATTACTGGACTCAGAAAGCTGTAAACTGACAATCTTGATCATTGCAGTCCTAACATTAGTTTTTGTGCATATAACTTCTAACACATTAAAAACTGTCTTACAGCATTGCAGAAAACATTGTACTTCATAAGGCATACGCTTGTTTCAGTTTGGCAAGATTTGCACTGAATATTGAATGAAACAGCTTTCTCTAATAGAGAGAAAAGCTTTTGAGCAGATTTGGGCTTGATTTCACTTCATTTGAACAGAAACACTATTTCAACATTACTGGACTCAGAAAGCTGTAAACTGACAATCTTGATCATTGCAGTCCTAACATTAGTTTTTGTGTATATAACTTCTAACACATTAAAAACTGTCTTACAGCATTGCAGAAAACATTTTATTTCATAAGACATAAGCATGTTTCAGTTTGGCAAGATTTGCACTGAATACTGAATGAAACAGCTTTCTCTAATAGAGAGAAAAGCTTTTGAGCAGATTTGGGCTTCATTTCACTTCATTTGAACAGAAACACTATTTCAGCATTACTGGACTCAGAAAGCTGTAAACTGACAATCTTGATCATTGAAGTCCTAACATAAGTTTTTGTGCATATAACTTCTAACACATTAAAAACTGTCTTACAGCATTGCAGAAAACATTGTACTTCATAAGACATAAGCTTGTTTCAGTTTGGCAAGATTTGCACTGAATACTGAATGAAACAGCTTTATCTAATAGAGAGAAAAGCTTTTGAGCAGATTTGGGCTTGATTTCACTTCATTTGAACAGAAACACTATTTCAACATTACTGGACTCAGAAAGCTGTAAACTGACAATCTTGATCATTGCAGTCCTAACATTAGTTTTTGTGCATATAACTTCTAACACATTAAAAACTGTCTTACAGCATTGCAGAAAACATTGTACTTCATAAGGCATACGCTTGTTTCAGTTTGGCAAGATTTGCACTGAATATTGAATGAAACAGCTTTCTCTAATAGAGAGAAAAGCTTTTGAGCAGATTTGGGCTTGATTTCACTTCATTTGAACAGAAACACTATTTCAACATTACTGGACTCAGAAAGCTGTAAACTGACAATCTTGATCATTCCAGTCCTAACATTAGTTTTTGTGTATATAACTTCTAACACATTAAAAACTGTCTTACAGCATTGCAGAAAACATTTTATTTCATAAGACATAAGCATGTTTCAGTTTGGCAAGATTTGCACTGAATACTGAATGAAACAGCTTTCTCTAATAGAGAGAAAAGCTTTTGAGCAGATTTGGGCTTGATTTCACTTCATTTGAACAGAAACACTATTTCAGCATTACTGGACTCAGAAAGCTGTAAACTGACAATCTTGATCATTGAAGTCCTAACATAAGTTTTTGTGCATATAACTTCTAACACATTAAAAACTGTCTTACAGCATTGCAGAAAACATTGTACTTCATAAGGCATAAGCTTCTTTCAGTTTGGCAAGATTTGCACTGAATACTGAATGAAACAGCTTTATCTAATAGAGAGAAAAGCTTTTGAGCAGACTTGGGCTTTATTTCACTTCATTTCAACAGAAACACTATTTCAGCATTACTGGACTCAGAAAGCTGTAAACTGACAATCTTGATCATTGAAGTCCTAACATTAGTTTTTGTGCATATAACTTCTAACACATTAAAAACTGTCTTACAGCATTGCAAAAAACATTTCATTTCATAAGACATAAGCTTGTTTCAGTTTGGCAAGATTTGCACTGAATACTCAATGAAACCGCATTCTCTATTAGAGAGAAAAGCTTTTGAGCAGATTTGGGCTTGATTTCACTTCATTTGAACAGAAACACTATTTCAGCATTACTGGACTCAGAAAGCTGTAAACTGACAATCTTGATCATTGAAGTCCTAACATAAGTTTTTGTGCATATAACTTCTAACACATTAAAAACTGTCTTACAGCATTGCAGAAAACATTGTACTTCATAAGGCATAAGCTTGTTTCAGTTTGGCAAGATTTGCACTGAATACTGAATGAAACAGCTTTATCTAATAGAGAGAAAAGCTTTTGAGCAGATTTGGGCTTGATTTCACTTCATTTCAACAGAAACACTATTTCAGCATTACTGGACTCAGAAAGCTGTAAACTGACAATCTTGATCATTGAAGTCCTAACATAAGTTTTTGTGCATATAACTTCTAACACATTAAAAACTGTCTTACAGCATTGCAGAAAACATTGTACTTCATAAGACATAAGCTTGTTTCAGTTTGGCAAGATTTGCACTGAATACTGAATGAAACAGCTTTATCTAATAGCGAGAAAAGCTTTTGAGCAGATTTGGGCTTGATTTCACTTCATTTGAACAGAAACACTATTTCAGCATTACTGGACTCAGAAAGCTGTAAACTGACAATCTTGATCATTGAAGTCCTAACATTAGTTTTTGTGCATATAACTTCTAACACATTAAAAACTGTCTTACAGCATTGCAGAAAACATTGTACTTCATAAGGCATAAGCTTGTTTCAGTTTGGCAAGATTTGCACTGAATATTGAATGAAACAGCTTTCTCTAATAGAGAGAAAAGCTTTTGAGCAGATTTGGGCTTGATTTCACTTCATTTGAACAGAAACACTATTTCAACATTACTGGACTCAGAAAGCTGTAAACTGACAATCTTGATCATTGCAGTCCTAACATTAGTTTTTGTGCATATAACTTCTAACACATTAAAAACTGTCTTACAGCATTGCAGAAAACATTGTACTTCATAAGGCATACGCTTGTTTCAGTTTGGCAAGATTTGCACTGCATATTGAATGAAACAGCTTTCTCTAATAGAGAGAAAAGCTTTTGAGCAGATTTGGGCTTGATTTCACTTCATTTGAACAGAAACACTATTTCAGCATTACTGGACTCAGAAAGCTGTAAACTGACAATCTTGATCATTGAAGTCCTAACATTAGTTTTTGTGCATATAACTTCTAACACATTAAAAACTGTCTTACAGCATTGCAGAAAACATTGTACTTCATAAGGCATAAGCTTGTTTCAGTTTGGCAAGATTTGCACTGAATACTGAATGAAACAGCTTTATCTAATAGAGAGAAAAGCTTTTGAGCAGATTTGGGCTTGATTTCACTTCATTTGAACAGAAACACTATTTCAACATTACTGGACTCAGAAAGCTGTAAACTGACATTCTTGATCATTGAAGTCCTAACATTAGTTTTTGTGTATATAACTTCTAACACATTAAAAACTGTCTTACAGCATTGCAGAAAACATTTTATTTCATAAGACATAAGCATGTTTCAGTTTGGCAAGATTTGCACTGAATACTGAATGAAACAGCTTTCTCTAATAGAGAGAAAAGCTTTTGAGCAGATTTGGGCTTGATTTCACTTCATTTGAACAGAAACACTATTTCAGCATTACTGGACTCAGAAAGCTGTAAACTGACAATCTTGATCATTGCAGTCCTAACATTAGTTTTTGTGTATATAACTTCTAACACATTAAAAACTGTCTTACAGCATTGCAGAAAACATTGTACTTCATAAGACATAAGCTTGTTTCAGTTTGGCAAGATTTGCACTGAATACTGAATGAAACAGCTTTATCTAATAGAGAGAAAAGCTTTTGAGCAGATTTGGGCTTGATTTCACTTCATTTGAACAGAAACACTATTTCAACATTACTGGACTCAGAAAGCTGTAAACTGACAATCTTGATCATTGCAGTCCTAACATTAGTTTTTGTGCATATAACTTCTAACACATTAAAAACTGTCTTACAGCATTGCAGAAAACATTTTATTTCATAAGACATAAGCATGTTTCAGTTTGGCAAGATTTGCACTGAATACTGAATGAAACAGCTTTCTCTAATAGAGAGAAAAGCTTTTGAGCAGATTTGGGCTTGATTTCACTTCATTTCAACAGAAACACTATTTCAGCATTACTGGACTCAGAAAGCTGTAAACTGACAATCTTGATCATTGAAGTCCTAACATAAGTTTTTGTGCATATAACTTCTAACACATTAAAAACTGTCTTACAGCATTGCAGAAAACATTGTACTTCATAAGGCATAAGCTTGTTTCAGTTTGGCAAGATTTGCACTGAATACTGAATGAAACAGCTTTATCTAATAGAGAGAAAAGCTTTTGAGCAGACTTGGGCTTGATTTCACTTCATTTCAACAGAAACACTATTTCAGCATTACTGGACTCAGAAAGCTGTAAACTGACAATCTTGATCATTGAAGTCCTAACATTAGTTTTTGTGCATATAACTTCTAACACATTAAAAACTGTCTTACAGCATTGCAAAAAACATTTCATTTCATAAGACATAAGCTTGTT